>NW_006399778.1:16419911-16477402 GCF_000299155.1 Elephantulus edwardii | reverse complement strand
CCAACCATCCAACCATCCATCCATCCATCCATCCACCCACCATCCATCCATCCATCCATCCATCCGTCCATCCACCCACCCATCTATCCATCCATCCATCCACCCACCCACCCATCTACCCAACCATCCATCCATTAATCCACCCACCCGTCCATCCATCCATCCACCCAACCATCCATCCATCCATCCATCCATCCATCCACCCACCATCCATCCATCCATCTGTCCATCCACCCAACCACCCATCCATCCATCCATCCACCATCCATCCATCCGTCCACCCAACCATCCAACCATCCATCCATCCATCCACCCACCATCCATCCATCCATCCGTCCACCCAACCATCCAACCATCCATCCATCCATCCATCCATCCACCCACCATCCATCCATCCATCCATCCATCCACCCAACCATCCATCTATCCATCCATCCATCCATCCACCATCCATCCATCCATCCGTCCACCCAACCATCCAACCATCCATCCATCCATCCATCCATCCACCCTCCATCCATCCATCCATCCATCCATCCATCCATCCATCCACCCACCCATCTACCCAACCATCCATCCATTAATCCATCCACCCGTCCATCCATCCACCCACCCACTCACTCAACCATCCATCTATCCACCCAACCATCAATCTAATCCATCCATCCACCCATCCATCCATTCATCCAACCACCATCCATCCATTCATCCAACCACCATCCATCCATCCATCCATCCATTAGCATAAATAGTGAGCACGATACTTTGAAATATAGAATAGTAATAGTAATAATGGCTTCCATTTTCAAGCACTCACTGATTCTTGGCTTTTCATGTAATTTTTGTTGCATGTTTTTCATTATGTGTTAAATCTGCGCCTCACAGAAGTAATGAGGCTTTTCCAGCTAGTCGCTAGGGAGCCACTATTTGAATGTACTGCCTACCCCCTGAGCACACACTGTTGGTTGCTTTATTTGTCTGCTGTTGTAGGAGTTGTACCTGTCTTGATTGTGTACGTTACTAAATGTCCCTGCTGCTTAAGCAGTTCATGCATTTAAACATCTCTATGTTTACTTATCCATCCATCTTCCCAGAAGTCTTAACCGTCCGTCCGTCCATCTCTCATCCATCCATCCACCGACGTACCATTTATCCATCTGTCCACTTCTCAGACCACCTCATCCAGTGATGGCCTTACGCCAGTTTGTGTTACCTCAGTAGATTCAGTAGGACCTATTGCAGGCATCACGTTCCAACTCTGCTCAGTGGTAACACATTGGAGTTGACTTGAAGTTGTCCACTGTGGGAGTATGCACATCATGGGACTGTAGCACTACAAAGACGTGCATTTTCTCTTGGGAAATAGTTGTTAAATATTTATCTGTCCATCACTGCCTCTACCCAGCCTTGCATTCTTTCACTCACCTGACTGACCATCTGTGCATCCACCCACCCACCCACGTATCCTCTGCTTTCTAAGCTATTCATCCATCTCTTTGTTCATCTGTCTGTTCTTCCATCCACTTACCCAATCATCCACCCTCCCAGCTATCTGGGCCTCCATTCATCTTTCTCTACATTTGTCCGTTCATCCATTGCCCATACATTCATTCCACTACTTTCAGAGAACCCCTTATGTTATAAGCCCTGTGCTGGACTCTGACGGTGGGCCAATAACCACAACACAGCCCTTGTCCTCAGAAAATTGTTTTTCTCCCCAGAGAATGGGAGATCTGGCTTGTTCCCCTCTCATCTCTCTTCCCTCACAGCCAGGATTCCCTATTGCAAACACCCAGCAGCCCCCACCTGCCTGGCACGTTGGGGTTGGACGCGGCTGGAATAGACCCCAGCGACAGGCTTGGCCAGGACTGCTGCTTGAGTTCAGGCATCTCAGCTCTGAGTCCCACCTGCCCTGAATCGCCCATGGGCCACTTGACCAAAGTCTCCTTTTTGCTCTGTTGTCTTATGTTTTGTCTCCTCCCTGTCCCGCCTGCTCCTCTCACCTGCTCTCCTCCTGCCTGGCCGCTTGGGGGCTCCAGCTTTCTCCAGACCTCACTAGGCTAAAGGAGAGATACGCCAGGACTAAGAGAGACATCTTGGCTTTAAGAGTTGGGGGGAAAGACATGCAGGAGCTGAAGCACAAGTACGATTGGAAGGTATTGTCCGTCCGCGCCTCCCATATCCTCGGTGGGGGCCGTTCCAGAGCTGGAGCTGCTTCCAGGGGGCATGCTCTGCTGCTTCCTGGCCCCAGAGGGTGGGTCTCAGCCCCTGGCACCTGCCCCTTGCTGTCCCCAGCCTTGGAAACCTGGCTGGATGGTGCATTTGGTAACTGGTCACTGTCTTAGCCAGCTATCCCTCCCTTGGTCTTGCCCCTTTCTCAGCCCCTGCCTTCAAGTCAAACCCAGACTTCTCCTGAGCTTCTTCTCAGGTGGGTTTCCACATGTTAGGGCCTCTGGAACCAGGCACTTTGTAAGCAATGCAGGTTCCTGGGTTCCATCCACCTCCCGAGATGCTGGTTCTGTAGCTCCAGTCTGGGGCCCAGGAATCTGCATGCCTCACTGTAATGGGTGACTTTGGACCCATTTGCTCCCCTCTCCTTCCAGGCTGTTCAGAGATCTGAGATGAGGAAGCCTTGAAAAAAAAAACCAGGCCCTTCTTGGATAGAACTTAGTCTTCAGGAAAGATGACAAGAGTTGTTCAGTATACTTGAGTCACTTCCAACTCTTAAGCCCTCTGTGTACAACAGAAGGACTGCAGTAGTGTCCATTAATTGGACATCTCCTACCTGCTGACCTTAGGAGCATGGACTTTGGAGAAGCATATCTTGGCTTTGAGTCCTTGTCCTATAACTTCCTCACTGTGTGATCCTAGGCTGGTCACCTGGCCTCTCTGAAGTTTGGTTTCATCATCGGTGAATGGGTGCCCGACAGTAGATGTGAGGATGGGATAAGACCAAGTCCGTAAGCTGCTTGGCACGACCTAAGCAGCCCAGTTGCTGGTGGTCCCAGCGGACAGTGACCGTTGCTATTCATGTACTGACCACTGAGTCCCTATGGCACCCTGGGAATCAGCTGTCATTTGTCATGAAACCAGTGAGGCCAGTGAGTGAAGTGATTGGCCAGTGGTCGCACAGGTGGTAAGTGGCAGAGCTGGGGTTCAAACCCAGGTCTACTTGATGCCAGGGTCTGGGTGTCCATCCCAGCAGACCCTGGCCTCTTCAGAGGATTGAGGGATGCCCTTTGAAGTCCTTTCACAGAAAGATGCCCCCTGAAGGCTTATGACCTAGGAGTGGAGCAGTTATATCTTCTCAGAGCAGAGGTTCCTAGAGGGACAGGGAGCAAGGGCAGAGGCTCAGACCAGGGTGCTTAGCCCAGCCTAGAGCAACAGGGTCCTGCCCTGGCCTTTACCAGTGGGCATGCAAGTGAACACAGACACCTTCCTGGACATTTGCCTGGTGCCCTTTTGTGCCTAGTAAAATGCCCAGAGAGGGGCCTCCAGAGCTCCCCTAAATACGGTTTTCGGGAACTCAAGACAGCCCCATTGACAATTTGCTGTCAGGATAGGAACTGAGAATAGGGTTTCCAATTGGGGTTGTAACACACCAGTTCCCATCTCCCCCATACCCAGAAGAAAATGAGGTCCTATGTGCCATTTCTGGGGTCTACATCTATCCCACCATTAGGGTCTCACAGGCATTTATCACTATTCTTCCCCAACCACGAGTGAGTCACTGCTGGAGAATTAAGAATTGTACCATCAAGATGAAGGGAGGGGACCAGGGACTTCCCTTTTCTGCCCAGGGCTTGTTTCCAGAAAGCCAGCTTTGTTCCTGAAGAGCCCCCGCCCGCCTTCCAGCCTTGCACTGCTTGCCCAGCCCCTCCCAGAAGTCCTGGGCCCCATAAGCTGTGGGCCACACGGCTATTTGGAGAATTGATAGGAGAACAGAAGCAACCAGAAGACATTGCCCACTCCAGATGAGTAGTGCTCCCCAGCCAGCAGTGTGTGAGCAAAGAGCCGGTTTTCTAGGACTGTGCTGTCCATTATCGCAGCCACGTGCCTATGTAAATGGAAGCTATTTTCTAATGAAATAGAATTAGGAAACTGGTTCCTGAGTCGTACCAGTCACATCTCAAGTGCTTCGGTAACAGTGCAGAACTGGATTTCCCTCATTGCTCATTCTCTTCTGGTGACTTTGAGGACAGCAGCTCTCTTCCCAGGCAGGCCTCCTGCCACCCAGGGTCCCTGCCCCTTGGGTCTCATGTCTCCGTGTGCTCTGTCTGTGCTCAGCTTGCTGCCCTACTGCCCGCAGACCCCTCCGCACAAGAGGAAGCTGCATCTTGCTCTGCAGTGGCGTCTCTGCCCCAGCCTTCTTCCGCATCCCTGGGCAGGGCTCAGTTGGAAATCTGTCTCTTTAGGGGCTGAGGGATGGGCTTCCCCACTGGGTTCAGTGGATGGGACGAGGTGCTCACCTCCTTTTCATTGCCCTTTGAGAATCACCGGCGTACGATGCTGCCATCAGGGATTTGTCCAGCACATTTACAGGTGCTTTCATACAGCTCATCTGTCCCAGAATCTCCTGAGGACCGGATTTTGCCATTTTCCTGTTTTGCTTGAGGATGTGGAAGAGTCATGCTTCTGGGGAGCAGAGCCTCTGACCCTAAGCCTTACACATTGCACCCACAGCCACCCCTGAGAGCCACCCCAGTGCCCTGTCCCCAAGAGGACCCCTGGTTCCACACCCAGTGACACACTCCAAAGCTGGTTCCATTGCCACACTCTCTGTGCCGCACTCACAGCACTACACTCTCTGTGCCGCACTCACAGCACTACACCCCTGGTGCCATGCTCTCGGTGTCATTCCCCAGTGCCACGCCTCTGGTGTCATGTCCGCATTACAACACCTGGCGTCTAGCCCCGGCGTTATCTCGCTAATGCCACCCCGTGCCTCCTTCCAATGCCAAGTCCCCAGTGTCACATCTCCAGTGACATGCCCCAGTATCACACTGAGTGCCACTCCAAGTGCCAGTCTCAGAGGCATCTCTAGTGCCTCCCAGTGCCACATCCCCAGTGCCGCCTCCTGGTACTGTCCCCATAGTGTCACCCTCATGCCCTGTCCTCAGTGCCAGGTCTCTAGGGACATGCCCATGTCACACCTCTAGTGCCAGTCCCAATGTCATTGCCCACTTACCACCCCAGTGCCATATCCCTGGTGCCACACCACTAGTGCTACCCCAGTGACATGCCAGCTCCCTACTTTTATGCCAACTTCTGTAGTTTGTTCCAAAGGGAAGGAATTGAGTTAACGCCTTCCTCCTTCCCCAGAGTCCAGGCGGCACCCACTTCCTGCTGCCCTCTCATCATAAAGGCGACTTTCCTGGGAGATCTCAAGGGCAGAAGGACCCTCCATCTCTCCTCTGGGGGCCCCTCGGGCTGACACTCCCCGACCCTCTTGACCTCTTGCTCACCTCCCTGGGAGGGAATGGACCCAGGTGACGTCCTGCGCCTGCAGCCTGGGCCAGGAGTGGTGTTGGTGGCCCTTGGTGACAGGCGTCCCAGGCCCTCCCTCAGCCTCTCTGATGAGCCCCCCTGCTTTTGCTCAGATGACCCAGCTCATGAAGGCCGCCAAGAGCGGGACCAAGGACGGCCTGGAGAAGACGCGGATAGCCGTCATGCGCAAAGTGTCCTTTCTGCACAGAAAAGATGTCCTTGGTGAGGCCACTGCCCGGGCCACGCGGGGAAGGGGGCCAAAGGGGGGGCGTGTCTTCTTGGTGCCCTGGCAGCTAAGCCAGGAGGAGGTGTGCGTGGTGCCCAGCACCTGTTGGGTGCTCATTTCATGTTCCTGCACCAGCCCCCAGATGGGGCTGGGTGGTCATGGCCAAGTCAGTGGAGTAGGCGGAGAAAGTACAGGGTGGACAGGCTGGCTGACTGAGAACTGATCCCTGTCACCCTCCCCCTCCAGGCGGGGAGCTGGCCAGCAGGCCCTCCCCGCCCAGTAACCCAGAGCCTTTCCTAAAGTGACCCTCCACTAGAGACGTTATTAATAGCGACGGCAGGGCTCGGATCTCCAGCCAAGAATGTTACCCAATGGCTCATGGGGGAAGAGGAAACCGCGTGGCCGGTGGCTGGGGTGGGTGCAGAGTGATGCCCAGGGCGCGATGTGGGCCAGTCAGGAGGGCCTTGGTCACCCACACCCCCACACGGTTGTCCGCTGTCCCTCCTCCTCCTCCTCGTCTGTCTCCTGCTCAGGTAAGTGCCCACTGTGCCGTCTCTGCTCCCTTGGCCCTGGGACCACTGCCACTTCTTCTTTCTCTCTTCCCCGGCATTCTCCAGGCACCCACTTCCTGCTGCCTGTGGTCACGGCTGCTTCCAGGACCGCCGCGGTGCCGGCTCCTCTGCCCGGTGCCTGCACCGCTCTCTGGGGGCCAAGCCCTCTGAGGACAGACCCCTGTACTCTGCCCGACCCCAAACCTTCCTGAATGCAGCCACCAGCCTGAGGCTGTCTGGCTGCCCCCACTCACCCCGCTTTCCCTGTCAGACACCAGAGGAACCTTCCACTTTGGGTCTCTGGGGATTCCACCCCCCCTTCACTTTGAAAAGAAAAAGAAAAAAAATTCCTTCAAGGGTGTTCCCTAGGCCACCTTCCGCCCCCCCCCCCCCCCCCCCAGTAAAAGCAGAAAGCCAAGTAACTCACTTTTCTAGGGGCTTATTTTCTTCAGTCTTTCCAGCATCCAGGGAAAACTATTTTTAGTGTATGGTGTTGGGGACATGGGCGGACTGGCCTTCACCAAGCCAGGGCGGGCAGTCCGAGCAGAGATGGTGACTTGGGAGAGCATGGGCCAGTCCAGGATGCTGTTTGTGTCCCCTCTCTGGCCATTCAGCCATTCGCTGCTCATCCCTTAACTCACTTACTCATTCCTTTGCCCACTCACTCCTTCACTCAGTCCTTAACTCACTCACTCTCTCTCATCACTCCTTCATTCTCTAACCCACTCTTCACTCACTGCTTTCCTCATTACTTCACTCACTCGCTCATTTACTCCATCATTCACTCACTCACTTCCTGCTCACACTCTGCACATCTCCAATGGAACATTCTAGGCCCTGGAAGCGGCTAGGAAGTTTCCTCTAATCCCTCTGCTCCTTCCAACCCCCAACCCAGAGACACACACCACCCCCCACCCCAGTGGCTCATCCATGCCTCGCTGGGCCGGTCTAGGTTGGTCCTCTGTTCCTGGCTCCTGGGTCTCCCCTGCTGTGTCTGCATCACCAACCTACTTGACTTTGCAGGTGACTCGGAGGAGGAGGACATGGGGCTCCTGGAGGTCAGCGTTTCAGATATCAAGCCCCCAGCCCCAGAGCTGGGTCCCATGCCCGATGGCTTGAGCCCTCAGCAGGTGTGTGGGGACAGGCTGGTTGGGCTATTACTGGGACTACCCTGCTCTAGGTTTTGAATGAGATATAACACTTTGGTGCTGTTGGCAGAGCCCCAGACACCTAGATTCTCTCTTTTTTTTTTCCAAACTAGACCCACTGCTTCCATGCTGTTGACCCGGGGAGTCAGGAATAGGGAGTGGGCTGGGATGGGAGTGAGGATTTGGATTTTGGGAGCTTTTGCCTCCCACCTCCCAGGAAACCAGAGTAGCTCCTGTTTCCCTGCTTTACAGCAAGTTGCTGATTGGAGGAAGGGCTGCAGTGTCGTCCACTGAGTGTAGGTGGTCAGAAAACACCGAACTAGCCTAATCAGTGAGGACACTACACGTGCCTGCAGGTGCATGGCCACCGGGTCCTCCTGAGTTCCCTGGGGCTGAGGCTCTTTGAGGGGTGTCCTCCTCCTCCCAGGGTGTTACACTGAGGCAGGATCCCGTAACTGTGACCTTGGCTGAGCCCTGTTGTTTTCCTTCCAGTCTGAGCTGCTGGCTGGGAAGCAGGGCGAGAACCCGCATTCCTCTGCTTGTGAGGCCTGGGCAGAAGCATGGGCGATGCTGCACAGCCCCCACTGTACTTGAGCGTGGAGCTGCCGCCACTGGCTCAGTCCACCTCTTAGAAGGGCTTCCTTTTTTCCTCTAACCCTTGACTTTATCAAGCCCCTTCTCCAGGGACTGGCCTCTCCTGATAATAGAACAAAGTGCATTAAGACAAAAAAAAATCTCGCAAGCTTTGCTTCTAAGGAGGATTCTGGATGCATTCCTTCCAAACCATTTGTTTACTTTTTAGGCGGTATGTGATCATTATTTGTCTTAACACCACAGTTCAAAGGCATCAGGGCTTCAGTTGTCTTTATTTCCTGTCCAACTTCCACATGTATACGAGGTGATTGAAATCCAAAAATGTAGGCAGCTTCCCACCACCCTGGGGTGAGGCAGAGATTTCAGCATCGTTGGGTATGCGGGAGTAGAGGCTGGCAGGGGACTCATGGAGATGAGGGATGCCCCCTCTCTGCATTCTGGGGACTGTGGGTGTTTCTCTAGGTGAGCAGAGAGCTGTAGGGTAAAAACTCATGCCAGGCAGACCCAAGAGGTCCTAAGCGTGGGGTCTAGGAGCAAAGAGTCCTTCCTGTTGTGTAGTTGTCAGCCCTCCTGAGGGCTCCAGCTCCTCCCTCTCCCTGTCCCTTGGGGCTGGGCATGCTGCAGGTGCTCACTCTGTGCTGGGGGGCTGTTCGGTTCACTGCTGTGTTTGTTGACTCGACCAGGTGGTCCGGAGACACATCCTGGGCTCCATTGTGCAGAGCGAAGGCAGTTACGTGGAGTCTCTGAAGCGGATACTACAGGTAAGACATCCGGGTAGGCTCCATGGAAGGGGCTTAGAGAGAAGGGACTAGGAGTTTCCAGGGGAAGGGTAGGCCAAAAGCCAGCAGGACTTCTAAGTAGGGGACACCAAGAGTTCCCGATTCTCTAGTACGAAGGCTAAGCAGCGTATGTTCTGAAACAGAATTGAGAGTCCTCCAAATGGGGGCTGTCCTGGAGAATTGAGGACATGTGTTCACCTTCGTGTCTAGAAGGAACTGTGCTGTCCTCACCATCCTTGGTGCCCTCTGGGTCAGGGGTCACATTTCCCATCATCCTGCAGCTCCCCAGGGCAGGAGGCATAATTGTACTCTTTGTTAAATGGTCAGGATGCCCAGAGATTGCTGTGGAGATGGTTGTACCTGAGTAAGGTGTGCCAGCTGGGCTGATAGCTTTGCACTCCTGAAACGTGAATCACCTGTGATGTTGTGGGCTATCTGAATGGCAGGAAAGGGGATTGTTGAGTTTGGGGGTTGCTAACCCCCCAGAGTTTGGATTCACAGAGAGTCGGGCCTGTAGAGACCCAGGCGTCAGACTTGAGTGTCACTGTTTCTGGTTGGAGGCCGGGGATCCTGGTGAGCTGGCTCCCACGTCCCTGCTCGACGGCACAGCTCGCTCAGCCCTTTACCATCCCAGCTGTTGCTATCCAGCGACACTGCCTCAGGGAAACCCGGTGTGTCAGAGCAGAACTGTGCTCCATAGTGTTTTCAATGCCGATTTTTTCGAAAGTGCACCTGGACGTTATTCCAAAGCACCTCTGGGTAGACTTGAGCCTCCCCTTTCTCTTAGCAGCCAAGCAAGTTAACTCTTTGCACTGCCCGGGGATGGCTCAGTCTTAAGAGTCACACAGAGGCCAGCCTTGCCCGTGGAGCTCCCTTCTCAACTCACTGTAACAGAGATGCAGCGGTTAGATTAGGCCAAGAGAAGCCAGCATGCTACATTCCTGGGGAGTGAGTGCTTGCCACAACAGCAAGGGTCCCCTGCCACCCCAAGTTCTGATGACCTTGCCCAGGTGGCCATGAACACTGGGGTTTGGTGAGGCTGTGTCAGACCTTCAGGGTCCTCAACCACCTCTGACCCTCTCAGGATTACCGCAACCCCCTGATGGAGATGGAGCCCAAGGTGCTGAGCGTTCGCAAGTGCCAGGTGGTGTTCTTCCGCGTGAAGGAGATCCTGCACTGCCACTCCATGTTCCAGATCGCCCTGTCCTCCCGCGTGGCCGAGTGGGACTCCACCGAGAAGATCGGGGACCTCTTTGTGGCTTCGGTAGGTGTCTTAGTCAGTGCTGGAACTCAGTAGGTGCTGTTACGTCTTCTAGAGCAGCACTTGACTGTGGCTTTCCAGAGGAGACATTTCTTTTCTCCCAGGTCAGGAGGCTGGAACTCCTCTTCCTGTGAGCTGCAGGATGGGCTTTGTGCCTTTGCCTTCGCCGGGGGTCCCTTTCTCTCCCTTGCCCCTTGTGTCGGGGGTCTGTGTCCCACTTGTTAGTTCCGAAGTGGTTAGGTTTAAGACACACCCTGTACCTCTGTGAGCTCTGCTGGCATAATCCCTAGGGAGAGGTGCTGCCATCCCTGTAATGGTGCCTCTCTGGCTGTTCAAATCCACCACTGGCTCCTTAGGATAAAAAAATGGGCAGTCTCCTCCCCCGTGTGACCTACAGCCTCTGAAAACCTGCTACCGGGTCAGCCAGGACACCCCACCTCTATCCCTCGCTCTCCTACCTGCTCAGTCTACTCAAGTCAGAGTGAGCACAGGGCCTCTGAGGCTTCTTGGGCTGAGTAGAGGGCCATATGACTCCTTGAACTGTCCCGTATGTCCTTGGAGATGTCTGCTGAGCCTGCTACCAGGTCATCATCCTGACTTTGCCCAGGTCGCACTGGGGGTGTGCTTGGTCTCTCATCTAAAAGTTCAGTGGTTCAAATGCACCAGCCACACCCAGGGAGAAAGATGAGTCTGCTGCCAAGAAGTTCTTCAGAAACCCCACAAAGCAGTTCTGTTTTATGGGGTTTCCATGAATGTGAACCCACCAACTGGCAGTGGGTTTTGGTGGTCCAGTGGCCCAGCCCTGGGCTTTGACCAAAAAGTTATCAGAGAGGTGTGGCAGTGTGTTTCTGTAAAGATCTTTTGCCTTTCAAATCCTATTTCACAGTCCTATTCTGTCCTACAAGGTAACTGCTAGTTGAAATAGAACTTGATGACAAAAGGTTGTGTCTGTCTGTCTATCTATCTATCTGTCTATCTATCTTTCTTCTCTCTCTTCCCCCCTCTATATATCTATATCTACATTTATTTTATATTGGTTTGCATACAGAATTAGTATATATTGTGTTTCATTTGTATACATTGTATTTCACACGGCTTCATTCACATTGTGTTTCATATGATCATTCGCATAAATTGTGTTTTAATAAACCAATCACCATTGGTCTATGCTCACTATCACCCTGATCTTTCAGAGGGTCCTCACTGAATCTTTTCTAATGCATCACCCCCCTCCCTCCACCCATAAACCTCTGTGACCTGGGGATTTTCCCCTCTCCCATTTGGACTTTTATACACATCTTACTAGTTATCCTGTTTTTACAATAATGGTCCTATGCAATATTTGTCCTTATGAGACTGAGTTAGTTCACTCAGCGTAAAGGTCTCTAGCCTCTCCCATGTTATATAGTATTTTAAAAATATAGAACGCTTCATGAATTTGCATGTAGTCTTTGCACAGGGGCCATTTCTAATCTTCTCTGTATCATTCCAGTTTTAGTATATGTGCTACCAAAGCAAGCAGTTTTTTAAAAACATTCTGATTCTAGCTCTACTTTTTAAAAAATGGTATTTTAAGTAGAAGTTTATACAGCATATTAAGCTCCAATTTAACAATTTTTATACAACTGTTCTAGTCATTGGTCACAATTTTTACAATGTGTCAAGATTCTCATTATTTTTATTTCTGTTTTTGTTGATATGGCTTTTTCCTCATTGCCTTCTCGGCTTGGTTTCTGGGTAAGTGTTGACCATCTGGTCTCATATAGTTCATTATTGAAGAGAGCTCATTACTCACGGCTAACACTATTTGTTTTATATGCCCGTCTGTTTGGCTGCAAGGTATCCTGCAGAAATAGGTTCAATTCCGTGTTCAAAGATTCTCTTAGGGGGTAGTTTTGGGATTCTGCTAGTCTCTTCAGGCCAGTCATTATGATTTATTTTTAAGAATTTGCATTTGGTTCCTTGCTTTTTGCCTTCAGATCTATTCAGGACTTTCTGTTGTGTCCCTGATGAGAATAGTTGGTAGTGGTGTCTGGGCACCGTCGAGCACCCGTGGTCTCGGGTTAGGAGAGGCTGCGGTTCCTGTGGGCTGTGAACCTGGTAGACTGGTTTTTTCTTTGAGTCTTTTACTTTTTCCATGTAAGTAGAGACTGATGGTTGTATCAGATGGTCGCTCACAAGCTTTTTCAGACCTCAGATACTACACTCACCAAACAAGGATGTAGACCATTATCTTTGTAAATTATATCTTGCCAACTGATTTAAGTTACTCCTCAAGACTGTTGTCCCAAGCTTTTTAACCTGGTAAACCAGTCTCTCACTGGATGTGTCTAGGAAGCCTCTGGAGTGGTGCTCCCTATTTGATTTGTTATGCATGTAGATATTATGCACCAAACATTTATATAAGGTATATGCACTGGTGGCTTGGAGGCAAGAAGCTGCACTGCAATCCTGAAGGCTCACAGTTCAAATCCACCAGTTGCTCTGTAGGAGAAGGATGGGCATTCTACTCATGTGCGATTAACTGCCTCTGAAAACCTGCCAGAGGGTCAGCTGTGGGTCACTTTTGCCTCAATGACACACAACAACAACAACAACTTACAAACACACTTTGTTAGGAGACACCCTTTGCTAAGCTATTCCTTGGAGAGGGACATCCTGCTTAGAAAGGATGATGAAAGAGAGAAAGACCCTCACCATGCGGATCATCAGTGCTAGTGATTGATAATAGTAATGATGGATTGGTAATAGTAGCAATGAGCTTGAGTGTTTCAGAGATTATGAAGATGGCACAGGATAGGACAGGGTTCAGATCTGTTGTTCATAGAGTCACTATGAGTCATACTCCACTTGAATGCACCTAACAACAACAACAACACAAACACACATACATATGCATGCAGATTTATTTGCATATGCCTTTCTATAGACATCCATTTTTCTATAGACATCTATTTTTGCCTGCATGACCACACCACACATGTTCTTTTGATTTTTTTTTAGCTATTGTTACAAAATTATATATGTTGTATATAGTTGTTAGCAGTTATCCCCTTTTTTTCATGTCCTTCCTACTGTCTTTATTTGCACTGGTTAAGTTATGCTAACTTCACTCATAATTGTCTCTGCCTTTCCCATCATCAAAAATAGCACATGTGCAGTGTCTAGTTAGTGATTTCTTCCCCCCATGTCCCATCCCTGGTAACCAGCAAAGAACCACTTTCTGTGTATGTATCTGTTCTTGATTTTTCATAATAGTGGACCTATTCAATATTTCCAACACTAGAATCCAGCTGTTTAATTGAATCCAATTATAACTGGATTCCTGAAAGTAGGTTGTTTTTATTTCATTAACAGTTGGGTGTGAGATGTGTTGTCTTGTTGATTTAATTAACAGTTAGTTGTGGGTTGGAAGCTTCTTGTTTAAACCAATTAGAACCTTTGTGATTCAAAGTTGATTGGGGCTCCCAAGAGCCTGATGTGAAGACTTATTTGCTCTTAGAGTTATAAATGAAATTGTCCTTTTGTTGAGTTTGGAGAGAAGATTGTTCTAATTGGTACGGCACTTGGTTGTCAGTTTTCTGTACTGAGATAACTTGTGGGTTTGCTGTGATACTGAAAGTGATGCTACTAGTGTGTCACATGCCACAAGGGTTACTCATGGTGGACAGGTTTTAGTAGAGTTCCCAGATTAAGACTGACTAAGACAATGACCAAGGAGGATAGAAGGAGAATTGATGCCTTTGAGCTGTGGTGCTGGAGAAGAGTATTGAGAATACCATGGACTGCTAGGAAAACAAACAGATTTGTCCTGGAAAGGGTTAAACCGGGTGGCTCCTTGGAGGCAAGGATTCTGAGGCTCCGTCTAACATACTTTGGACATGTTGTGAGGAGAGACCGGTCCTTGGAGAGGGACATCATGCTTGGGAGGGTGGAGGGACAGTGCAGGAGAGGAAGGCCCTCTATGAGGTGGATTGATTCAGTGACTGGGATAATTGGGATGGGAGTGTCGGAGACAGTGCGATTGGCACAGGACAGAGCGGAGTTTAGAGCTGTTGTACATAGGGTCGCTATGAGTCGCAAGCGACTCGACGGCACATAACAACAACAACAACAACAACAGGAAGCAGGATTGGCCATCCACTTCTTCAATAATAGGGTTTTGAAAATCCTATGAAAAGTAGAGAAATGCAGATAGTTATAGCAAGTGGTGGTAGAGCCCAGATTGGAAGTCAGTTGAAATGAGGAAAAATAATGGCAAACACAATTTAATAATTGGAACATGGAATGTTCATAGCTTGAATGTTGGCAAACTAGAAATTGTGAAAAATGAAAAATGAAATGGAATGCATGAATATCGACATACTAGGCATCAGTGAAATGAGAAGACTAGCTTTGGCCACTTTGAATCAGATAATCATATGGTATATATTATGCTGGAATGAAAAACAGGAGAAGAACGGTGTTGCATTCATAGTGACAAAAGTCTATTTCAAGTTCTATCCTGAAATAGAATGTTGTGAGTGATAAGATATTATCCATACACATACCTGTTAATATGACTGTTATTATTCAAATATACACTCCTATGTCTAGAGCCAAAAAGGAAGAAATTGAAAATTTTTACCAGATATTGCAGTCTGAAATTGATCGAACATGCAGTCAGGATGCATTAGTGATAATTAGTAACTGGAATGCAAAAGTTGAAAACAGTGAAGAAGGAATAGTAGGTGGAATATATGGGGTTGGTGATAGAAATGAGGCTGGAAATAGAATGATCGCATTTTGTCTTTTAAATGATTTATTCATTGCAAATGTCTTTTTAAAAAGACACAGATGTTGACTTTGTACATGGATCTAACCGGATGGGAGGCATAGAAATAAAATTGATGACTGTGGAAGGAATCATTGAAGAAGCTCAATATCAGCAGTCAAAACTAGGCCAGAGTGGACTGTACAAGTTGAAATTGTGACCAATGAAAATAAAAATAAGTCAACTAAAACCAAAGTATGATCTTGAATCTATTCCATCTGAATTTCAAAACCATCTTAAGACTAGGTTTGAAGGCTTGAGCACCAATGATCAAAGACCAGATGAGCTAAGGATGATATCAAGGATGTCATCCAAGGAGAAAGCAAAAGGTCATTACAAAGACAAGGGAGACAGAAAAAACCGAAATGGATGTCAGAAGAGACTCTAAAAATTGCACTAGAGCATCAAGAAGCAAAAACAAAGGAGAAACATGCCGAAGTGAAAGGGCTAAACAGAAGATTTCAATAAGCATCTTGAGAAGACAGAGCAAAGTATTACAATGGAAAGTGCAGAGTGCTGGAATTGGAGAATAAAAAAAAGAACTTGCTCAGCATTGCTCAAGCTGAGAGAACTGGAAAACAAATATAAGCCTTGCATGGCGATATTGATAGATGCTATGGGCAATACACTGAATGAATGACCCAGAAAGCATCAAAAGAAGATGGGGGGAAGACACAGAATGACTGTACCAAAAAGAACTAACACTGGAAAATTGCAGGAAGAGCAGGAGCCAGTGAGAATGAAGGAGAAAGTGGAAGCGGCATTGAAGCATTGGCAAAAAAATAAGACCCCAGGAATTGATGGGATACCAATTGGCTTGTTTCAGTTAACAGATACAGCCCTGAATGTGTTCGCCCGTTTATGCCAGGAAATTTGGAGGATAACTATCTGGCCAATGGATTGGAAGAGATCCATGTTTGTTCCCATTCTCAAGAAAGGCGATTCAACAGGATGTGGAAACTGTCAAACAATTATCAGTAATATCACATGCAAGCAAAATACTGCTGAAGATCATTCAAAAATGGCTATAATAGTAGATAGATAGGGGACTGCCAGAAGTTCAAGCAGGATTTAGAGAAGGCTATGGCATCAGGGAGATCATTGCTGATGTCACATGGATCCTACTGAAAGTAAAGAATATCAGAAGAATGTCTTATTTATGCTTTATTGACTATGCAAAGACATTTGACCTTGTGGATCATAACAAGTTATGGTTAACATTGAGAAGAATGGGAATCTCAGAGCACTTATTTGTGCTCATGTGAGACCTATACCTAGACTAGGAGGTTGTTGTGCGAACAAAGCAAGAGAATACATTTTAAAATTAAGAAGGGAGTGTGTCAGGATTACATTCTCCTCCATACCAGTTCAGTCTATATGCTGAGCAAATAATTCTGAGAAGCTGAACATTATGAAAAAGAATTGACATCAGGATTGGAAGGACACTTATCAATAACCTGTATTATTCAGATAATATAACCTTGCTAGCTGAAGGTGAGGAGGACTTGAAGCACTTGTTGCAGAAGATCAAGGAATTCGGCCTTCAGTATGGATTGCATCTCAATGTCAAGAAAACAAATATTCTAACCACACAATAACGTGATGGGCAATATCATGATAGATGGAGAAGAGCGTAAAACGGTAAAAAAGTCATCTTACATGGATCCACAATTAATACCCTCGGTACCAGCAGAAAACAGGAGATGTATTGCATTCAAAAAATCTGCAGTTAGGGACCTTTCCAAATTATTGGGAATCAGTGATGTCAGTTTGGGAACTAAGGTGCATCTGATTCAGGCCATGGTCTTTCTGATCACCTACTATGCATCTGAGAGCTGGACAGTGAATAAGGATGACAGAAAAAGAATTGATGCCTTCGATTTGTGGTGTTGGAGAAGAGCACTGGATACCCTATGGATTGCCAAACGAACAAATTAATACGTCTCGGAGAGGGTGCAGTCAGAGTGCTCTTTGGAGGCAAAGATGATGAGGCTTTGCTTCACAGACTTCAGTCATGTTGTTAGGAGGGGCTGTGCCTTGAAAGGTACAGGGACAGCAAAGAGGAATACCCTCGACAGGTGGATTGACATGATGACAGCTGCAATGGGCTCTAAATGGGTAAGGAAGTATAAGGATGGCACAGGATAGGATAGGACTCAGCTCTCTTGTTCACAGGGTCTGTATTAGTCATACAGGATTTGGCGGCATCTAACCAACATTCAGTATTTGCCCTTTTGCTATTGACTTATGTAAATTGTATGCCTTTTTGTTTTTTTGTTGGCTTTGTAATGTTCTCCAGATTAATTCATGTTATGTTTCACAGAGTCATTATTTATGTTGTAGTTATTATGTACCATCAAATCAGAACAGACTTATATTATAGCAGACCCACTAGCAGATTTTCAAAGGCTGTTAAGTCACACAGTAGATTGCCCTTCTTTCTCCTGAGGAGGAGTTAATGGATTTGAACTGATTGCCTTTAGATTGACAGCACAACTCCTTACCACTTAAGGCACCAGAGCTGTTTCTTATTGTTTATAGTTGTATGGTACTCCTTTGTATACTACACTTAGTTTATCCATGCATCTATTGATCGATACTTAATTTTTTCCATCTTTTTGCCGTTATAAATAATACGGCAGTGAACATAGGTGTACACATGTCTATATGCTCTCATATACCTAGGATATTTATCTAGGAGTGGAATTGTTGGAATATCAATGCCAGACTCTTTTCCACAGTGGTTGTGCCATTTAAAAAAATTATTTTATTAATTTTAATGAACATTTACAGAGATTTTGGGTTTCCATTCATTCATTGTTGCACTTTTCTCCCTGCCTAGCCCTTTTCCCCAGTTCACTCCTCCCTTTGAAAAGTAAAAGAAAAATTCTTTCATTGGTATACAATCGCTCTGCACTCCCCGCTCCCCCGCCCCGAGTCCACTTCACTATGTAACCTTAATTCTGGATTCTTGTGATAACCATAATACCCTATCATATATCGCTTTTAAATTGCTCTCTCCCTCATCTGCTTCAATGCAGTATACATAATTTATCCAGTTTTTCTCAGTCTTACCCCAACCCTGATGTCAGTCCCATTCTACAACAGTGGCACCATGCAGTATTTGTCCTTTTGTGACTGAGATATTTCACTCAGCATAATGTCCTCCAGGGTCACCCATTTTGAATAATATTGCACAAGTTCCTTGTTTTTCAATGCAGCTTAGTATTCCATTGTGTGAATATACCACAGCTTCTCTATCCATTCGTTTGTTGATGGGCACTTGGGTTATTTCCAACTCCTTGCTATTGTGAACAAAGCCATGATGAACATGGGTGTGCATATATCTGCTTGGATGTCAGTTATGGTCTCTTTAGGGTATATTTCCAGTAGTGGAATTGCTGGGTCAAATGGTATCTCTATTTGCAGTTTATTGAGAAAGCACCACAGCATTTTCCACAGTGGTTGTACCATTTTACCCTCCCACCAATAGTGAATAAGGGTTCCAGTTTCTCCACAACCTCACCAGCATTTGTTGCTTGCTGTTCTGTTAAATTTTGCTATTCTGACTGGGGTGAGATGATATCTCATAGTTGTTTTGATTTGCATCTCTCTTAGAGCTAGGGATTTTGAACATTTTTTCATGTGCTTGTTGGCCTTCTGAATGTCTTCTTTGGTGAAATGTCTGTTCATATCCTGTGACCATTTTTCAATTGGATTCTTTACCTTTATCTTGTTGTGGTGCTCAAGTATTTTATAAATTCTAGATATAAGTTCCTTATCTGACATGTCATTACCAAATACTTTTTCCCTGTCTGTGCCTTCCCTTTTTACCCTGTTGGAGAAGTTTCTGGATGTGCATAGGGATTTGATTCTTAGAAGGTCCCATTCATCTATTTTATCTTCTCCTGGCTATAGAGACTGTGCCAATTTTATAATGCCACTAGCAAGGAGTTCTCATCCCCTACAACAGCATGGTAATGGTTTTCTGTTTTATTATAAAGTCATTTTTGCATTGTGGTCTTTATTTGCTCCTCTGTAATAACTAATAATCATAAGCATCTTTTAATGTATTTGTTGGTATTCTGAATGTCCTCAGTATCCCTTCATGTTCTTTGCTCATTGTTTTGGATAAATTATTTTTGTTTCTTTTACTGTTGAATTGTTGGAGTTTCCTGTATACTTTAGAGGTTAAACCGTTGTCTGATGTCATTGCCAAAGATTTTTTCCCTCCTAGCCTTTAGATAAGTATATAGATATAGATAGATAGAGATATAAATATAAATATCTATTTTTTTTAAGCCTCAGTTTTCTGATTGCTCTTCTGGCATTCAAGCATTTTTTTAAAAGCATTTTTTATTTATACTGGTTTATTTACAAAGTTAGTACACATTGTTTTTCACACTGGATCGTTCCCATTTTCTTCTCTCCGCCTCCCATCAAATCATGTGATATTGTGATTAACGCCTCCACTCCCATCCTCCCCCATCCCACCCATCCTCAGCCTTCTGTTCTGCACAGTCTACAGTAATGGTCTTATATGATATTTGTTCTTATGAGACTGAGTTAGTTCATTTATCATAATGTTCTCCAGCCCCACCCAAATTAGGTAGTAATTTACAAAATCATTGCTCCTGTCTGTGAATGTACCATAATTTCTCAATCCATTCAGTTGTGGTTGGACATCAGGGCTGTTTCCATGTTCTTGCTACGATGGTGAATAACGCTACTATGAACGTTGGTTTACAAGTCTCCATTTGAGCCTCAGTTCTCATTTTCTTGGAGAATATTCCAAGCAGTGGAATAGCTCTATGTTCAGCTTTTTGAGGAAGCGCCAAACTGACTTCCAGAGTGGTTATACCATTTTACAATACCATCAACAATGTATTAGAGTTTCTGTCTCACCACATCCTCTCCAACATTTAATACTTGCTGTCCTGTTAAACTTTGCCACTGCTACTGGAGTGAGATGGTATCTTGTTGTCGGTTTGATTTGCACCTTTCGTTTGCCTGTTTTTGCTGCAGTTTTGGCTCTCTAGGTTTGATCTAAAGTTTCATTCCAGATACTTTACTGTTTTTGCTTTAACACTTAGATTGTAGGGCCCTGAATCATTTTGAGTTAGTTTTTGTGCTCAATGGGTAATACGCATCTGGGTTAATTTTCTACACATTTTCTTTTTATTTCAGTTAGTTCTGTTGTACTCTCTCATCTCATTTCTTATTTTGATGATTTTCATCATCTGATTTTTCCTTTGTCAATTTTATTGATCCTCTCAAAGAGCCAACTTCTAGTCTTATTAAAGCTATTACGGTTTTTTCTGTTTCTTAGTTCATTTATTTCTGCTCTAATATTTATTATTTCATTTTTTCCTAATAATTGTGAATGTCTTTGACTCTTTATCCCTGTTCAGTTGTTATGAATCACTGAGTTGGAATTGACCCAGAGCTGACCCTCCAGTGGGTTTTCAGAGGCGGTTAAATTACGCAGGAGGAGATTGCCCATCTTTCTCTCATGCAGCAACTGGTGCGTTCGAACTGTGTGTCTTCAGGATTGCAGCCCAGCTACTAACCACTAGGCCACCAGAGTTGCCTCCTCCTGCTATGTTCGGTTGTAGGATTAAGCTGTTCATTTTGACTCTTCTTTTTTGATATGTGCATTTATTAAGTACAGATTTTTCTCTGAGCATTGCTGTTGCTGTGTCCCAGAGATCTTGGTGTGTTGTGTTTACTTTCTCATTTGATTCTAGGAAGTTTTAAAATTTTATTTTCAATTTTATTCTATTAGTTTTTAAGTAAGGTGCTGTTCATTTTCCATGGATTCAGTTTTTTCCTTTTTCTTTCTCTTATTATTTTCTAGCATATAATCAGAGAAGATGCTTTGCATTATTTCAGTGTTTTTTTAATTGATTGAAGTTCAAATTCATTTCAATGGTTTTGAATTCTTGAAGACCAAGATATGGTCTGTTCTTGAGGGTGTTGCCTGTGCATGGGAGAAGACTGTGGGCTGTGCTGCTGTTGGTGGTGTGTTTTATATATGTCCAAGCTCAAGCTGGTTGCATTTCTTTCTAGTTTTGTCCATCATCAAAGCGGCCTCCCGGTCTTAATGTCTGTTTCTCTTTCAATCTGTTAGAGTTAGGTTTATGTATTTCAGAGCTCTATTATTTGATGTATAAACATTCATTATAACTATTAGTGAATGTCTTATCCTTTTGGGGAGTATTGCAACATTGAGTAGGTCCATGACACTTTTTCTTGGCTAAACAGTCAATATCCTTGGGACCAGCAGTCAGGAGATCAGAGAATTACGTTGGGAAAGTTATGGTCAAGGACCTCTCCAGAGTCCTGAAGAGTAATGATGTCAGCTTAAAGACTAAGGTATGCCCAAGTCAAGCCTTGGTTTTTCCAGTCACCACCTATGCATCTAGAGAGCTGGACAGTAGATGAGGATGATAGAATAAGAATCGATGCCTTTGAGTTGTGGTGGTGGAGAAGAGTACTCAATATCCCACGGACTGCCAAAAGAACAAACAGATATCTCTTGGAGATGGCAAAGCTTTGTGTCCCATACTTTGGGCATGTTGTAAGGAGAGGATATTCCTTGGAAAGGGACTTCATGCCTGGAACGGTCAGTGAGGAAGAGGAAGACCCTCGTGAGATGAATTGATAACAGTGACTAAGACAGTGGGCTTAAGTGTCTCAGGGACGATAAGGACACTCAGGAGAAGACAGAGTCCAGATCTGTGGTTCACAGAGTCATTGTGAGTCACACTCAACTCGACAGCACATAACGGCAGCAACAATAAAAAGCCTCTCTGGAAAACGAGAAGTACATTCTCTGTCTCTCATTCCTGTCAAGTGTGAAATGACTTGTGATTGAACCTTTAGTGGGTTTTCAGAGGCTATAAATTGCATAGGAGGAGATTGCCCATCTTTCAAGTGCAGTGCAGCTAGTAGATTTGAACTGCTGCCTTTGGGTCCGCAGTGCAGCTCCATCTCCACTACCCCACCAGAGCTCTCTAGAACCTGTGGTTTTCAAACAGAAATCTCTGGGCTCCAGGGATTCATGAAGCACAGGAAGGTCAAGTGGTGGAACTCTTCTTTTGTCTTTTTTATCATTGGGGTCTGCTGCTGCTGCTTACGAGTGTGTGTGTGTGTGTGTGTGTGTGTGTAAACACAAACATTCTGCTTAACCATGAAATAGACCTGATGTCCTGGGCCAGGTGTGCAGGGATTCGAGAGAAGGAGTGTTGATTCCAGGGAAACCACACTCACCCTTGGTAACTCAGCGTGCACTGCCCCAGTGAGGGGTCAATAATGCCATCCTTGAGGGGGGAACGTGAGGGGAGTTTTTAATTTTCTGGAAGTGGTGAGGAAAATTACTGTAGCCAAGGGAGCGGTACCCCATCTCTCTCAGCTTCTCTCCTTTTCTCTTAACCTGTGAGCTCAGTCTGGGGGAGAGGACCTGGTGGCAAAACCTCCTCAGCCCAGACACGGGGGAGAAGGCCCTGTTGCCCTGCAGCCTTCTGTTTTCCACCTGTGACCTCTCGCAATCCCTGTGTTTTTCTGAGCCCTGATGGATGTGTTCTCAGGCTGCCAGGACCAAGCCCCTCAGCCTAGGTGGTTTGAGACTACAGAAATGTATTGCCTCTCAATTCTGGAGGCCAGAAGTCCGAAGTGAAGCTATTGGTCAGGCCCTGCTCTCTCTGAAGGAAGGATACCCCTTTTACCTCTTCTTTGCGTCTGCTGGATCCTGGCAGTCCTTGGCCTGCAGATGTGTCATTCTAGTCTCTGCCTGTATCTTCACACGGTCATCTTTTTTTGTCTCTCTGTGTCTTTTCTCCTCTTTTAAAAGAACATCACACAGCTGAAGACCCACCCTGTTCTGTGACCTCGTGTGAACTGATTAACATCTGCAAAGACCTTGTTTCCAAACATGATTGTGTTTGCCCGTACCTGGGGTTAGGGCTCCAGCATATATTTGTGGTGGTGGTGGTGGTGTGTATGTGGGTGGACACTATAACCAGCAACACTTAGCTTCCTTCGGGGAGATGGATACTTTGACCCACCTCAGAGTCAGGTCATCCCAGCCTGGCCCGTCCTAGTGCCTGGTGAGCGCTGGCCATGCCCTTTCGTTGCTGTGATTCTCATGGCTGCATCTGCTCTTCGTTTCAGTTCTCCAAGTCCATGGTGCTAGACGTGTACAGCGATTACGTGAACAACTTCACCAACGCCATGTCCATCATCAAGAAGGCCTGCCTCACCAAGCCGGCCTTTCTGGAGTTCCTCAAGGTAGGGTCCCGAGCACGGTCCAGGCCTTTGGCTGCTGGTAGCTGGTGGCCATGAGAGGCTTCTCAGGACTGAGCAAGACTCAGGTTCTAGCATTACGGTCCTGCATTCTTGCTGTAGTCCAGAGACCTGCCTCTTCTTTGCTTTGGGGAACCCCTGTCCCATAAGAAGAAAATCATTGTTCTTGCCCTCAAGATGATGGTTATTCAGAGTTAAAATGTCAATAAGGAGCTTGGGGTCCTCATCCCGTACAGCGCAGAAGGAAGAACTGTGATCTTGCCGATTCTTTGGTAATTCCATGGGTTAGTAACCCCAGTGAGTTGGAACCTGGTGGACTGAGCTTAGGAATAAGGGGCTTCGCATAGGCTGCAAGGGTTGCTGAGCTGGTCCATCTTCCCATCTGTCAAAGAATGCAGAATATATTTCAAAGGAGAGGAAAGAGATGAAAATCCTCCGTGAGAATAAAATCTTCTGTGTGGAAGGATATGCCGGATTCATGAAGATGTCATGGGGTAGGGACATGCCACCCAGCAGGGCGTGTAGGGCGGGCCAGGTGCCAGGAAAGCACCGCAGTGTGTGGAGGGTCCTCGGGGCAGGGCCCCACTGAGGAGGCTCGGGAGGGGCTGGGCCGACAAGGCCCCAGGGGAGGGATTGTAACAGGTGTGGATGGGGCTCGAGGTGCGAGGTTGGTGGGGCTTTAGCTGTCAGAGGCAGGAGGTCGGAGCAGGCATTTCTGCATGTGTCTGTGAACACTAGATGGATACTGGGGGGCTTCACAGAAGAAAAGCCCAGGAGGGTGTTGCGCTCAGTTTAGATGATCCAGACCTGTCCAGGCACAGCAGCTCAGCGAGAATCTTTTAGGCGGTGGGAAGCATGGGAGAGTTCTGAGTTGGGGCAGAGGGGAGTGGAGGTCTGTGGGGCAGCAGTGGCAGTGGCTTGGAGCTGCAGAGGCTGAGTATGATTTTCATGCAGGTGTGTGGATGCAGTGATGGGCCAGATATAAGAGACGGGAGAATGAGAACTGCTTTCTCCTGAGAACTCATTACCCCCATGTCCCACCCAGTGCTGTGTCCCTCCCAGTCCCTGCCCAGGGCCCAGTTGCTTCCCTGTAAGTGGAGGAATGGTTGTCTTTGTTATTTCTAGAAACTAACCTTTTGAATAAATTTCTTGGTTAGGCCTCAGGATCAGAGACCTTAAAATGACCCAGGAATCTCTCTTAGCTCTTCCTTCACATCTGGGTGCTGAGAGAACCCCAGGGTGGTGGTGCTGACTGGACCTTGGGACTCTCGGTAGAGAGCTTACCTCCAGCTGAGTCTGTGAGCAGCACAGCCAGTTAAGCACTTGACTACCAGCCGCAAGCTTGGTGGTTCACACCCACCAGCAGCTCTTTGGAAAGCACACCTGGTGATCTGCCCTGAAAGTCATATGTTAGAAGCCCTCAGGCAGTGGCCTGCCCTGCTCATTGTCCTGAGAGAGAACTGACTTGACAGCCGCAGGTTTTGGTCTCCAACAGAGGCGGCAGATTTGCAGCCCAGACCGCGTCACTCTCTACGGACTGATGGTGAAGCCCATCCAGAGGTTCCCACAGTTCATCCTCCTGCTCCAGGTACCACCAGGAATTCTGGGGACTCAGATGCAGCACAGGCTGGGGGAATGCCTCCTGGGCTGAGTGATGTGGGAGGGAGGGTCTGGTACTATCACTGCCTCATAATCACGAAGCTGCCTCGTCTGCACCTGCTATGCCTCATCTTTCCTCGACCCTCCAGTGACACCCCTCTTGTCCCATAGCCTGCTTTGCACTGACCCTGCCGCCCAGGTTGTGGGGGCCCCCCAGGATTGGTGGGAGCTGAAGGACCTGTGGGAGTCTGGCAGGGAAGAGGTGCTCAGTCATTGGCTTACCTTGGCCATTTCTGGCTTCAGCTTCAGAATGAGAGCAGGATATGTGTCTGCCACCCCCATGTGGCCCTGAGAGCTGGGCCCTCCTCTGCTGACTGAGACTGCACAGGAGAAGGGTGATCTCCGTCCGTGGAGCCGGGCAGGGTGGCTGCATGCCCAGGCTCAGCAGTGTTCTCCTCTGTCCTCAGAGCTGCTTGGTCTCAGGGTGGACTCTAATCCCAATACACATGCCCACAAACACATTCATGTGTGTGCACATACCCCCCCACCCCCCCACCCCCACACCCTCACCGTTCTAGAGCCCATTCCAACTTGTGGCACCCCTCCATTGGGCTTCCAAAGCTGAAATTATTTTTTTTTAAAAAATTGTTTATTATTTATTCATTCATGTACACTTTTCTCCTTCCCCCCCCTTGCCAATTCCCCTTATAAAACTATTGTCATGCGCGCGGTTTCTTATCTTGCATTCCTTTTAGAACATCAACTCTGTCTGTAATTCTTAATGCAAATCCACTGCTTCATTTTTATTCCATGGAGTGGCAGGTGGATTTGAACCAATGACCTTTCAGTTAGCAACACAGCGTATAACAGACTATGGTTGCCACGGCGCCTGAATCCCCTTCTCACCCTCCATCAATTATTCAGGGATAGATTTTTTTTTCTCATTGCCATCTGTCCTGGCTGCAAGCGGAGCCCTTTTTAGATATGTTCTGCACACAGGAGGCCAGGGTTGGCTCTGCTGGGGTTTTTGAACTCTATCTCTCCCTGGTCCTGGCAGGACATGCTGAAGAACACCCCCAGGGGCCATGCCGACAGGCTCTCGCTGCAGCTGGCCCTCACCGAGCTGGAGACGCTGGCCGAGAAACTAAATGAGCAGAAGCGGCTGGCTGACCAGGTGGCCGAGATCCAGCAGCTGACCAAGAGCGTCAGCGACCGCAGCAGCCTCAACAAGGTGCGCGCCCGCTCTCCCCCCTGTCCGCCCGCCCTCCCATCACTAAGCCAGCCAGCCTCGTGGTCACCACTAGGTGGCAGTGTTCTCTGGGCCAGAGGCCTCCCTGATTGCAATGGTAGACTTACCTTGAGGGTTTGTTCTAGACTTGACCTCCCTCCACCCCTTTCGTTGCTATTTTACGTTATTTTCACAAAGAAGCTGATTTTGTTCATCACTGTAATAGTAAGGACAGTAGAAACGACAGCCTGGTACTGTGGTTCAGAGAGCGGGAGTTCAGGCCAGGGTCTGGGCTTGAATCTCAATTTGCCACTAGTTCTCACGGTGTGACCTCAGGTGAGTCACCCTCTCTGTCCGAACTCCATTTCCTAACTCTGAAAAGAAAATTTTAATAGTATCTGACCCCCAACAGCTTCCTTCTGAGAGGTCTTCATGCTTGTCATTCCCATTATTACTATTTTATTAAAAATAATAAAGAATCAAAAAATACTTGCAAATGAGTCTGTGAAGGGCCTCGGTTTTTACAACCTAGGCCAGTGCAAAAAGGAAAACTCCTCACAGAACGGACTCTTGGTCCAGGTCCAGTGCTCTAGACCCAGCCGCCGACCATTTCCATACCTCGTGAGGAGATGCCGTGCAGCTGTAGCCAGAAGTGATGGTTTAGGAGGAGATGGTCAAGTCACGATTGCTCTGGACAGAGAGCGAACTTTTCTCATCCTGTTCCTTGTGGACACTGGTCACTCAGCAGCCACTGGCCTGATTCCAGGGGTGCCCACGTTCAGTCAGTAGCTGTCTGATGTTGGGCATGGAACTCAACTCCCTGAGGCTCAGTTTCTCAATCTGTTAAATGGGAACATGCTGGATACATGCCAGAGGTTGCTGTGAAGAGTGTGGTGGTGACTATGCCCTGTGCCTCACCTCCAGGCTGTCCCTGGGCGATCTCAGCCAGTTGGGAGACCAGGTCAATGATTCCCCTTTTCCGTGTCCCCGGGAGAAGCGGAAGTGAAACTGGGTGTAGCCAGAAACGGAACCGTGCTGGTCATTTCAAAATGTGGCCCATCAGGCCCCTCCAGAGGCGCATTTGTGAAATATCCGGTTTTCTTTTTCCTGCCTGAATATGGAATAATGGTGGGGGTTGCCGCCAGGAGCCTGGGGAACTTTCTTTATCCCCAGTGTGGGCTGGGTACGTGTAGCACTTCTTGTGGCCAGATGCAGTCAGAGTCTAGAAGATACGTAGTTCTTTGGGAAACAGGGCGCTTTCTCCTGGTGAGGAGACTTGGGGGTGACCTGTCCTTTTCGTAGTGAAGATGAGGATTGGTAGAGGGAAGGAGGATAGTGCTCATCAGAGTCGTGGGTTTTGGGAATGGATTTTACAGAATTCCCCCTGAAAAGAACCCCTGAAAAAGATGTTTCTCAGGAAGTCCATGCCTGGGTAGGTGGTTCTCGAGCTGGACTGGGCCCCAGGAGTCCAGGCTAAGACCGTAAGCCAGGTTTAGGTGCTGAGACTAGAGGGTTTTGACCTCCTCAGGACTATTCTAAGGAACAGAAGGGGTCAAGACTGCCCAGCAGGTCAGGGTCCTGGTGGGGATGACGTCAAGGTCACCTGAGACTACTGTGACAGCGGTAGTAATGGAGGTGGCTCCCTACAGAGTGTCCCCTGTCACCCTCAGGGCAAGCTTCATAGGGGTCACCTGTGCAGATACACAGGGCTTTGTGTTCAGGGGAGCTGATGTTTGGTTCAGTGCTCTGCCGTCTGTCTTGGAACACCTGCATACCTTGTGAGGAAGGAACCTTGCATTTTCATTTTACACATGCAGCCAGGCCTAGTCACAAGCTAGTCACCTTGTATGATCCGACTGGTGGGGGCTTCAGAATCCAAGGCCTGGGGAGGTGAAGGGCCTTCTACTGTGGCCCATGAGATTGCCGTGAGCCAGAATCCGGTAGATGGCACCTAACAACAGGTAGATGGCCCCTAACAACATCGAGTGAGACCCACTTTGCCAGGACTGCGAGGGCCTGGAGCCAAGTAGCGTGGTCCGTTTAGCAGGTCTGGTGTTCTGTTATTCCCAGCTGGTGAGCGGTGGAGCACGGCTGTGGCCTGGGACAGTGGCAGTGCTGGCCATGTGCGGTTGTATAGGCAGCCACCTGGTCATGACAGGCTCCCCTGCAAAGGGGTGCTGGCTGCTGAGGTCGGCTTGAGAAGAGAGGGGTTGTCAGACTCCTGGGAGTCTCCAAGGGACCGAGAACTTGGCAGGGTCCTCTGGTCTTTTCCTCAGTGCAGCATGTCACCGTCCCCACCTCTGCCAATCTCTGTCCCCCTTTCCGTGCAGTGCAAGAGTCCTGGGTCTTCGGCACAGTGAAAGGGGCCGGAAAACCCGCGCTGACTTAGCCCTGCCCTCCTTTCCCCAGCTGTTGACGTCGGGCCAGCGGCAGCTGCTCCTGTGTGAGACGCTGACGGAGACTGTGTACGGGGACCGTGGGCAGCTGATCAAGTCCAAGGAGCGCCGGGTCTTCCTGCTCAATGACATGCTGGTCTGTGCCAACATCAACTACAAGTGAGTGAGCCTGGGCTTCCTGGGCTCAGGGTCGGGCACCAGCCTGTGCAGGAGAGAGTGTGCACCGTACGGGGGCAGCGAGGGTAATTCTTGGGCCAGAGGCTATAAACTGGTAGCACATTGGTTCCATTCGAAAAACACCCAGACCTGTTGCTGTTAAGTTCATTCCAGTTTGTGACGACCTAAGTGTCATGCTTGGAAAGGTAGCGAAAGAGAGGAAGCCCCTCGACAAGATGGATTGACAGGGCGACTGCAGCGGTGGGCTTGAGTGTGTCAGAGATGAGGAGGGTGGCACTGGGGAGCACAGGATTCAAGTCTGTTGTTCACAGGGTCATTATGAGTGGTACTCGCCTCGACGGCACTTAACAGGTATGACAAGGGGGACTCTGGTGGTTTCTTGTTGTTACTGAATAGCGTAGAGTCAGAACCAACCCATAGCTGACCCTCCAGCAGGTTTTCAGAGACAGTTAATCACATGGGAGGAGATTGCCCACCCTTCTCCCTCAGAGCCGCTGGTGGCCTCAAACCGCGTGCCTTTGTGATTACAGCACAGCTTTTTTTTTTCTTTGTCTTTTTTTTTTATTCTTTATTTTATTTTTACTGATTTATTTACAAAGTTCGAGTACATTGTTTTTAGTACAAGGTCTTGCCCATTTCCTTCACTTTAACACACATCAAGTTGTGCAATCATATGAGTAGCATAGCTTCTTGCCACTAGGCCACCAGAGCTCCCTGGTGGCTTAGTGGTAAGGAATTGCACTGCTAATGAAAAGGTACACGGTTTGAATCCAGCACCTGCTCTGCAGGAGAAAAGCTGAGCAATCTCTTCTTATGTGATTTGCTGTCCCTGAAAACCCACTGGCAGGTCAGCTGTTGGGTCACTTCCTACTAGAAGGTACACAGCAACAACAGCAAGTATTACAGAGTGGAACTGCCCCGGAAGGATTTTCTTGGCTGTAATCTTTAAGGAGCAGGTCACCAGGTCTTTTTTGGGTGGAGTGGCTGAGTGGATTTGAACTGCTAACCTTTTGATTAGTAGATGAGCATAGACAAGTTGACCTAGGCCTGCATGGGTCATTGTTTGGCTCACCCAGAGTTCACACACAAGCTGTTGTTGTTGTTGTTAAGTGCCGTCGAGTTGCCTGAGGCTCATAGCAACCCTGTGTACAACAGCCCTAAACCTACTCTATCCTGTGCCAATCACACGGTCTCCAACATACCCATCCCGATTACCCCAGTCACTGAATCAGTTCACCTCATTGAGGTCCTTCCCCTCCTGCGCCATCCCTCCACCCTCCCAAGCATGATGTCCTTCCCTCATCACACAAGCTGAGACATTGAATTTCCTTTTGAGAATTTGAAGCACACGGCAGACTGGAAGGCCCCTGCCAGCATAATGGTTAAGTGTCTGGCTGCTAACTCAGTGGTCAATGGTTCAACTCCCCCAGCACCTCCATAGGAGAAAGTCATGATGGTCTGCCCCCATAAAGGTTACAACCAAGGAAGCCCTAGGCAGCTTCCTATCTGCACATGATCTGGCCATTAGTCCAATGGCATGTACAGCAACAGCAAGTTGGGCCCACATCGCTAGGGCCATGAGGGCCTGGAGTTGAGTAGTGTGGTCATTCTGTCAGGGCCAGGTCTATGCTGTCCTTCCCTGGGCCCATCTGACCCCATTCGCTTACTCTCTGGCCCTGTAAGCATCTGGCAGTGCAGCCCTTTACCAAATGCTTCCCGCGAACTCCAGCTGTGACCTTCCCAGCCGGGGCTCTTATCCACCGGTGTGGAGGAGAATCTCCGCTCGCTGTTTGACAACACTAGAAAAATAGCACGTAAACAACAACGTGCAGCAGTAATTGAGATCAAGAGGGCGAGCAGTCTTCTGTCATCAGCTGCTGGTCCCAGCCTGGCTCTCCCCTCCCAGCTGGAGCACCCCGGGACGTGGAGGCTGCCCAGGGGGCAGCTCTGCTCCAGGAGCAGCAGGTCTGGGGCTTCTCTGAGACCTAGGTCACGTGGTACAGACCTGTGCAGAGACACGTATTCACTGTTCCTTCACCCTCATCCTCTGTGAATCCTGGTGTTCACTGAGCTCTTACTATGTGCCAGCCAGTAGTTCCTAGCTCTGAACAAGACCCAGCCCTGTCTCTAGGAGCTTGGCAGGATTCCGCCCCCCCAAGAGAGACCTGTGTCCCAGAGGCCAGGGAGCAGTGTGCATGGCTGACTCATTCATGCATGCACTGTAATGTCATGTCTACTCATGAACGCAGAACTGTGAAGTTCGGCGGCTTTCCCATCACCCTCTCTGTTGCCCTTTTGCTCTGGGTCTGCCAGGAATGAAAAGCGTGATATGGGTGTAAGCGGCCCGGTTTGGGAACTGGTTCAAGTGATTTGGGACTTGTCACTTAAACTGAGCACCAATGCCTTCATCTAGAATACTACAGACTTCTTAGCAGGGCTGACGGGAAGCCAGGTCCAGCCCTGGGAGAAGCCCCTGTGTGGTCCCCCCGTCCTGGCCTCTGTTGCCATGGTTCCTCCTTCTGAGCTTGTCCCTCTGCCATTCAACCCTGGTCCCTGTGGGTCTCAGCTCCCATCAAAAGCACACAGTAACAGTAACCAGGTCCCTTCCTCTTGTCTTTCCTCAGGCCTGCCAACCACAGGTAGGTGGTGTGTGGTGTTGGGGCCCAAAGGTGCATGGGTTCTTTCTGGATCTGGGGCTGAGCCTTTGCCCCCTGGTGCTTCTGCCTCCATGATGGCCCCCTGTGCTGCCCGCCCTGGTGTGGGCCTGTGCCCACTGCTTGGGCTCCGCGTGCCTGGCTGAACTGGTGTGCCTGGGCTGACCCTGTGGCCAGTGTGGTGCCAGCTCTCCAGGGCCTCATCCTCTTTGTCCTTGGCAGGGGCCAGCTGGAGATCAGCAGCCTGGTGCCCCTGGGGCCCAAGTACGTGGTGAAGTGGAACACGGCGCTACCCCAGGTGCAGGTGGTGGAGGTGGGCCAGGAGGGCGGTGCCTACGACAAGGACAATGTGCTTATCCAGCACGCTGGTGCCAGGAAGACCCCTCCTGCAAGCCAATCCCAGAGTGAGTACTGTGTTCCCTGCAACCCTGCCCACCTTGCCCTGGCCGAGGGGGCTTCTTGCCAGGCCATATGGGCTCCACTTGTCTCAGGGACCCCAGGCTGAAGGGTAACTGGGCAAAGAGGCTCTGGATTTTACAGCCCCACATCACAGCAATATGCACCCACTGTTCACCCACTCAACAAGTGCACATATATCCTGTCCTGCTCACACCCCTCCCTACACACAGAATGTGATACTCATGCACACACATGCAGGCACACATACACACACATGGGCACAAATGGGCATGCACGAACAAACACACACATATTATACACACAGGAACTCTGGGTCAAACGAGTACCTTCCAATTCCTGCCTGCCTTGCCTTCCTGTGCTTCTGGCCCACGTGTCCCCTCTCTTCTCACTTCCCTTCCCTGTATGGGGAGGTATCTAGGTAACACTTTCCTTGCCCCCTGCCCCAGGCACCAGGCTCAGGGATGCCAGGTACTCTGCCGGCACCCTCTGTGCTCTGCCCTGCCAGTACCCTGAGTTCAGGGGCTGCTCAGCACCAACCATCTCCCTGCCTATGGACTTCCCAGGGTGCCCACTGCTCCCAGCCCCTCCTGACTGCTTCTCCCCATTTCATCCTTGTCCCCTCTGGTTCACCCCTCCATCCAGTCTCAAAATACAGACTTCAGAACACAGATCCGTTCTGTGTGTGTCGCTCTCAGCCTTGACATCCACTCTAGCCTTCCCATTGCTTGGTGAAGTCTCGGACCTTTTCTCAGCCAGCTGGCTCCCAGCCATGCTGGCCTGACTGCAGCCCTTGCCTGGAGCCGACGGCTGAGGGCTTTACTGAGCGTCTGCTGAATGAATGAAGGATGCTGGGTGAATGAATGCCTACAATGCCTGGAGCACCTTCCACAGGCAGGAGCACATTTGGGTTTCACTTCCTCCTCCCCACCAGCCAGGCTTCGTCCACTGCCTGACTTTGGAGGTTGCCCCCCCCCCCCCGGAGTGCCTGCAATTCTGGAAGATCTGAGAATGATTGCACCACCCCCTTTCCTTGGGGAGCTGGGCAGTGCAGCTGTGCCCACTTCCGGGATGCTGCGTTTCTTTCCCAGATCTGTGGGCAGGAAGGGCTGGCTTGCAGACCTGACCTGCTGTTCACAGGAACCTCCTTGAAAAGGGCAGCCCTGCCCCTGCCTCCCTCAGAGTCTCAGCCTCGTGAGATCCCGCTCTCCCTCTCCACTCCTGCGGGCTGGTGCTCTGGGACCCCCTCCTTCCATGACTGTGCTGGCTGTACGTGAGCTCTTCAGACTTGCACCAAGTACAGCTGAGCCCCTTACCCTTAAAGGGGAAGAGGATTCTTGAACCCTAGTTGGCCTCCCATGATTTTTATGATATTGTTACTCAACTATGTAGAAATAGAAAACTAGCTCTCATAAACTCCGTATGCTAATAGCCGTTCAACAACCATAAAGGCAAGGCAGAGTCACAAATTGAGTAAAAATAAAGCTGCAAAACAATAAAATTCAGATGAACAACATTAATTTAATGTGATGGGTGATGTTGTTTTGTTATTGCCAAATTGCTGGCGATATGGGCATGGTACGGCTAAGACAAGGTTCTTGTGTATTTCCTGGGCCTTTTGCACAGGATGATTTAGGGGGACTCCCATTTCTTGCCAGCTCACTCCATTTGAATTCCTACAAAGCCTTTCCTCATTCCTGATTGGCTGTGAGCACTGTTTATCTCCCGAGACCACCTCTGCTCATTGCTCCTGACCTGGTGGCCCTGAAAGTAGCCTTGCTCAGAACAAACGTCTGTGGAAACTGCCACCAGGGAGCAGAATGTGGCTTTAAAAAGTGTCTCAGGCTGTGCCTTCTGATTTTTTAGATAATAATCTGAATGAAAACGCAGAGTGACCACCTGCCTCCAGGAGATTCCGTAAGACCTCAGCTTGAGAAGCCCTGGCATGTAGAGTGTGGAGGACACTCTGCTGGTGTAGCCCCACAGGCAGTTGCGTTGTGAACCCCAAAGACTGTTTGTCTCCGGTGATTCCAATTCACCAGTGACTTCTAGGGATAATTGGGCCATCTCCTCACTTTGCAATTTACAGCCTCAGAAACCTTATGGAAGGTTGCTACATGTTGAAATTGACAACAGGGAGTGAATGAGTGGGTGCTAGAATATAGCCCGCATTTCCCAGCGTGCCATCCAAGAATGCCCCGAGTTGCCTGCTGGTCTCTTCTCTATCTTGCTGTCCATCCCTTGTGCCCTCCTCTTCTCCCAGTCTCACCATCCTACAGATTTGGGCACCCTCCTGGTCTCTCAATAATATCCCATTGCCCAACACCTTCCCCCGGATGGGGCTCTCACTGGCTGCTTCTACCTCAGGTCATAAGCTCTGTTAAAGCAGGATCTCTGTCTGTCGTGCTTCCTGCTGTATCTTCGGCACCTAGCACAGAACCTGGCACATAGTAGATTGTTGGTACATCTTTGTACACCTTGCTGTTCCTTCTATTTCCTGGCCCCAGAGGATTCTTTAGGACCTAGATTCTTTTGCCTTGTGGCCTCTGAGTTTGTAGCGTGGATCACAGTGGCTAGACTTCTGATGGCTGTCTCCCCACCTACACAAGGAGCTGTTTGGGACGAGAGCCACATGACATCCCTCTGCTTATCCCCATGCCATTTCCTCAGGGCAGCAGCTTCCATGCTCTGTAGTCGGTGGCCTCCTGTTCTCTGGTCCACCCTCTTCCCATCCTGAGCCTGAGCGGGGTCTCTTCTCTGCCCAGACAAGGTATACCTCGGCCCCCCGCGCCTCTTCCAGGAGCTGCAGGACCTGCAGAAGGACCTGGCCGTGGTCGAGCAGATAACCCTTCTCATCAGCACACTGCATGGCACCTACCAGGTATGCCGCCTGGCCCGGCCCTGTTGGGTCCCAAGGTTCTCTTTGGGGTCAGAGAACCGGGGGCTTCTCTTTCATCTCTTTCCCTGGTGTGCCTCTGACTCCTGACCTCCTGCAGGCAATAGTGGCCAGAGTTCTGTATCCATGGTGGAAGTCAGATGTGCGGCCTTTAAGTCTAAATCCTGGCTGCTGGGCCTTTGTCCTCTGCACAGTGGCCAGTCGGGCTTATAGCCTCTGCTCCAAAGTTGGAGAGGAAACTGGCTTTGGGGTGGAGTCTGTTCTCCCAAGGAGGAGAACCTGGGGGGACTTGAACCCGGGGATGGAGAGTTGGCTTCCTGCCGGTGACTAAGTGACAAGTCCCTGGCACAGGCTGTGTAAGTTTACCTGCTGGGATGCTGCTGTGCTGTCAGAGCTGGTCTGGGTTGACCTCTTGGCTTCCTTATTCCTAGAATCTGAACATGACTGTGGCTCAAGACTGGTGCCTGGCCCTGCAGAGGCTCATGCGGGTGAAGGAGGAGGAGATCCACTCGGCCAATAAGTGCCGCCTCCGGCTCCTGCTTCCTGGGAAACCTGACAAGTGAGAGAAGGGGGCTGGGCAGGGGAGGGCTGCTGCCTGGGCTGGGCCGCTGAGGATTGGGGGTGTTAGGGGACAGACACCCCGTTTATCAGGACTGCCATGGTGGGAGCGGGTGTGAGCACTGAGATTGCACTCAGCACAGTGCCTAACACATAATAGGTGTTCATGGGAAGATGGTTGAATGAACGGTCCTGCCTCAGTGGGTCCCCTGTCAGGATACTAAACCTGCTGGCACTAGTTGGCCACCTTGGCGTCATGTCCTGCTCCCTCACATCAGACCTCAGGACCAGGTTCTCTGTCTGCCCTCTAGGGACCCAGCCTCCCACCAGCACTGCCCAGTCCCGAATGGCCAGCCCAAGAGTTTGTGGACTGGAAATCCTAAACCGGGGTTTGTGGAACTGATGGCAGAATTAGCTGGGCAGCCCTGTTGAGATGGAGGAGGGGTGTACGGGGGCGGGGCACTAGCCTGGACTGAGCCTGGAAGTGCCCACCACGTACACTCCTCTGTCCTGTGCGAGGCATGTATCATCATCCTTCTTTTAGAAATGAGTTGAAACTCAGTTACATAACAACTCCAAAGACTCCTAGTGACGGGTAGAGCTAGTTTGACACCTCAGCTGGTATGGGGAGGGGGCCAGAATATAACTGACGGTCCCCTCGTTGGAGAAGGGTGGAGGTCAACGTGTTACAAGTGCAGTGGCGGCGAGGAAGGGGAGATGACTGATTAGCTTGAGGCAGGGCCCCAGGCCCAGGGTGCAGGGCGGATGGAGCTCAGGGTCTTAAGCACTGAGTTCTCCCTGACTCTGCTGCCACCTGCTAAGTGGTCTTCCCTGTACCCTCTCCTCCCTGTGCACCCCTCAGGGGACCCTCTTCTTCCTGTGCAACCCTCAGGGCACTGGGATGGCCCTCAGTGCACAGGAGGCCTCAGAGACCAAAGGGCCCCTGCTTCTGGAAGGTGCAGGGACAGCGTGGGAGAGGCGGTGACTCCCGGCTGCTGCAGACTTGTGCTCAGCCTGTTTGTTCATCATTCATTTGTGCATCTGCCCAGCAAGCGCTTCATAAGCCATGCTGTGTGTCCCATGCTGGGCACAGGCCAGAGAGAGCCCTGCTTGTCCCTCCAGAGGCTCGTTCTTGGGGGGAGGGGTCACGTTTATATCCAGCTGTCTGATAAGGCCTATGGAAATCTTCAGAGGTGGGGCAGGTGGCCAGGGAGAGCCCTGGAGGGGCCTTTCATATCTAGGCCTATAGAAACCAGGTCCTGCACTCTGCTTGGTGCCCCAGCCGTGGACCAAGGGGGCCTCCCCTCCTGCGGCCACACTGGGTGAAAGGTGATTGAAGCCTTTGCCAGACCTCTGACCAGCCCTTCCTCCATCTTTGTCACTTGGGTCAAGGAAAGTCAAGCAGTGGCCCAGGGTGAGTTACGTCACTGTGCCAGGCACTAAGGCTCCTGCCTGCACCCCTCTCTCCACAGGTCTGGTCGCCCCATCAGCTTCATGGTGGTCTTCATCACCCCTAACCCCCTCAGTAAGATCTCCTGGGTCAACAGGTTGCACTTAGCCAAGATCGGACTCCGTGAGTACCCCGGTGGCAAGGTGCCATAGGGCCAGGGGTGCAGAGAGGTGAGGTTTAGGGGGATATGTCTGCGTAGTGCCCAGGGTCAGTGGGGAGCAGGAAGGCTCTGGGCTAGTGGGGGGTGGGATGGGAAACTTGTGGATCCAGAGTTCTGAGGCTCTGCTCTGCTCAGTGACCTTGAACTTGTGCCTCTGACCCTCTCTGAACCTCTGTCTCTCCATCTGTAAAGTGATGCCAGTTGACAGCCAGTGAGTGGTTGCCAGGAGGTGGGGTGGAGGAGAAGGAAGAAACCTAGAGGCTGTCTTTGCCTGGGGTGGGGCAAGGTGAGGAATGACTTCTAAATGTAGACAGAGGTGATGGCTGCCTAACTCTGACTATGTGTAAAACTAGTGAGTGTTACACTTAAAAGGGTTGAGTCTATGGTTGTGGTTGTTGTTGTTTGATACTGTCAAGTTGAGTATGACTCGTAGAGACCCTATGAATAACAGATCTGAACCCTTATCCTTAGCATCCCTGACACACTGGGGCCCATTGTGGCAATCACTGGCATTCCATCTGGTTCAGGGTCTTCCTCTCCTTTGCTGATCCTCCACCTCCCAAGCATGATGTTCCTCTCCAAGGAATAGCCTGTCCTAGCAACATGCTCCAAGTACATGAGATAAAGCTTTGACATGCTTACCTCCAAAGAACACTCTGGTTGCACCTTCTCTAAGACATCTGTTTATTCTTTTGGCATTCCATGGGATATTCAGGACTTTTCTGCAACACCACAAAATTATTCTTCTGTCATTCTTTCTTTTTGTCCAACTCTGAGATACATAGCAGGTGACTGGTAAAACCATGGCTTGCATCAGGCACACCTTAGTCTTTAAAGTGACATCATTGCTCATCAGGACTCTGAAGGGGTCCCTGACAGCACACTTTGTTATAGTTATAACACCAATGTTATATGTCTCCTGAATGAGATATCATTAAATTAGTGGGTAGAGGGGAGATAGGTGCTGCACTAAACTGATTTTCAACCCAATTTCAAACTCAGTGCTGTTGAGTTGATTCTGAACTTCTATTGCATTCCTGATGCTGTAAATTATAGTGGGAAAGAAATTGTGATCTTTCTTCCCAAAGCCAGTGATGGAGCCTTTGGGTCAGCAGTGCAACTCACTATGTTGTTGCTGATTGCTGTTGAGATGAGCACGACTCATAGTGAACCTAAGAACAAAAGACCTGAAGCCTTTCTGTAACTATCGTCATTTCTCCAAGTTCACAGAGTTTCCAGAGGCATGTAATTTAAGAAATGAACGCCACTCCTGCTTCCAAACCTGTCTTAAACTGGAGCTCCACCAAACACTGTCCATCTTGGGCAACTCTTACGGCATTTGACACCCCAGTGGCACAAGGTGGTTCAGTATCACAGCAAACCCAGGTTACCTCAGTACAGCAAATTGACAGAAGAGTGCTGTACCACTTAGAAGAATGTTCCTCTAAAATACCTACCCTACCCTCAACCAAAACAAGACTCACTATAGACGCTGTCATTTTCTCCTCTGAACTCTCTTAACAAACTCTGTTGGTACAGGCATAATGTGTCATGCTGCTAACTGAAGGGCTAGTAGTTCAAATCCACTGGCTGCTTTGTGGGAGAAAGATGGGCAGTCTCCTTCCAGTGCAATTTACAGCCTCAGAAACCAAATTTACACCCTCACTGTGGGTTGGAGCCAACTCGAGGGAAGTGAGTTTGGTTTTCTGGTTTGGGTATGGACTTCATAACGTAATAATCCCAATAATGATGGTAATGCAGTACTTCCTGTGGAGTAAGCATTTTTTCTAAGTATTACACATGCATCTTTTCTCTTCAAGGCAGGTTCTTTCTGTTGAAGAGAAAAAGGGTCCTCTCTTTACAAGAATCAGAGGCCCAGAGAGGTGGAGACTTGCCTCAGTCACACAGCAGGAAGGCACTGAGTTGGCATTTGGATCCATGGTAACCTGCAGATCCCCTTCTCTGTCCTTTCTCCTTCCTCAAGTTGGCGAGGTACTCTCGACCGACCTACATTTGCTAGCTTATAGTTACCTATGATATGACTTGAGCTCCAGCTTAATGATTGTAGTTGTCAGCAGGGACATGTCTTTGGTTTTATGCTATCATTTTGCTTTTGGTGTGTTTTTTAAATAGGTAAATATGTATTTCTAATAGTTTCTTGAATTAGTTTTTCCAAATAAGTCAGGCCCTTCATTCCTGGCTTTCGTGAATTCAACCACCATTTGAGTCTCTCCAGCAAGTTAGGGCACAGGGGACAAAGCAGTGGCAAAACACCGAGAGCTCTGACCTTGAGAAGCTTACAGTTTGTGAAGGTCCAAACCCCAGACCCAAACCCACGGTTGTCAAGTTGCCCTGATTCGTAGTGACACAGTAGAACCGCCCAAGGGGTTTCCAGAGCTGTAAATCTTTATAGAAGCAGACCGCCTCATCCTCCGCCCTCCGAGAGGAAGAGATTGCTGACTCCAACGAGCACTCAGTACTTTGCCTGCATTACCACCAGGGCCCCCTTAATGAGGGACCGGAAGACGTGAACTAGAGAGCAGACCAGCAGGAAGAGGATAAAGCTGGGTGGACAGATGGAACTGTCGACAGATGGGGTTTGGAGACTTTGGGCAGCCAAGGCCTCTGCAGAGGTGACGGCTGGATGCAGAAGGAAGCTGTGTGACAACCTGGGTCAAAGGACGTGGGCTTTGAGAACAGCATGTGCAGAAGCCCCGAAGTGAGGAGAAGACGACCAGAGTGATCAGAGCTGAGGGAGGAGAGAGAAGGAGATGGAGGGGCCTATGGGGAGCAGGCCTCTCAGAAAGCCAGGGTGAAAGCTCTGCTATTGAGTTCATTCTGACTCATACTGACCTTACAGGACAGAGTAGAACTGCCCCGCAGGGCCTCCAAGACTGCGATGCTAACAGACGCAGGCCACCTCCCCTTCCTACCTCAGAGCCCCTGGAAGAGATACATGGATGTGTTGTGGGTGTGAGGAAGTATTCATTGTAGCCTCAAGAGCTGGTTCCTGCCCGCTTTCTATTATTAAGTGGATCCCTCTCGCTGCGTGGAGAGGAGTATTGGAGGGCAGGATCAGGGGCTCCATGTGGCAAGTCCCTTTTGGGATCTATTGTGTATGTTGCTTCGGCCTGTACTCAGGCATATCTGGGTGACAGATGTCTTCAGAGGATGAAAACAGCTGCTGAGAAGTCTGTGCAGAGGCTGCAAAGGATTGTGGGAGTTCTGCTCCCTTGCCTCCGGCCAGACTCTCAGCCACACACTCCCCTCCCCACCATGGGGTGTCTGTGCACCTGCCTTCAGGGTGGGGTACAACTCCTATTTGACCCCAAGCTGCCGTGTTGGGGGTGTTGGGGGTGGAGGAGAGGAGCTGGTTGGTGTGGGACCTGCTCTCAGCACTGCCTGTGTAGACGCTCAGCTGCCCCCTCCACACAGTTCCACTGCAGGAAAAGTTTTAATGGAAGAAGAGTCATTTGAAATCTTATTTGAATGCTTAGGTTCCCCTGGGGCTTGAATAATTTGTTCATTTTATTTTGCCAGTTTGTTTTTTTTATCTGCAGTGCCTAGTTGGGGGTGGGGGATAATATGAGCCTGTTAGAAATAGAATATGTTGCAAACATTTATTCACAAAGACGTGATTCCTTTAATATCTTCCCCCTATATCTTCCTCTGTCAGTGCCTACTCCGTTTATCTTCATGTGCCAAGATCGTAATCCACTAAGGGATGGAGTGGGGGAGCTTGGGACTGAAGAGGGCAGTTCTGCTTCTAGAAGGATGAAAACCTCAAAGTCATTGCCGTCTAGTCGGAATCAACCCATAGCTGACCTGCCGAGGGGATTTCAGAGGCTGTAAATTGCACTGATAGAGATTGCCCACCTTTCTCCTGAGGAGCAGCTGTTGGTTTCACATTGCTCACCTGCCCACTAGCCTGCCAGAGCGCCCCCCTGAAGGATGCTGTTGTTGTGGGTATGATTCAGAGCGACCCTGTGAGCAGCACATCTGAGCGCTGCCCTTGGGCACTCTGATGCTCTGATGCACCTGAGCCCGTGGCTGCAGTCACTGTGTTGGTCCCTCATTGGAGATCATCCCCTCTGTCACTGACACTTTACTTTTCCAAGCATGATGTCCCTTTAAGGAATAGCCTTTTTTTTTATTATAAGGAATAGCCTTTCCTAGCAACTTGTCAAATTATGTGAGACGAAACCTCGCCCTCTTTTTTCCAAAGAGCATTCTGGTTTCACTTTCTCCAAGACACATCTGTTTGTTCTTTTGACAGTTAATTCTGTACCCTTCTCCAATATCACAGTAGAAATGCATCAATTCTTCTGTCATCTTTTTTTAAATTTTATTTTATTAATTTTAATGAACATTTACAGAGATTTTGGATTTCCACTCATTGTTACACTTTTCTCCCTGCCCACCCCTCCCTACCAGTTCACTCCTCTCTTTGAAAAGTAAAAGAAAAATTCCTTCATTGGTATACAACCCCCGGCCCCGAATACACTCCACTATGCAACCTTAATTCTGGACTCTTGTGATAACCCTAATACCCTATCATATGTCGCTTTTAAACTGTTCTCTCCCTTATCAGTTTCAATGCAGTATACAGAATTTATCCAGTTTTTCTCAGTCTTACCCCAACCCTGACGTCAGTCCCGTTCTGCAACAGTGGCACTATGCAATATTTGTCTTTTTGTGACTGAGATATTTCACTCAGCATAATGTCCTCCAGGGTCACCCATTTTGAATAATATTGCATGAGTTCCTTATTTTTCAATGCAGTGTAGTATTCCATTGTGTGAATATACCACAGCTTCTCTATCCATTTGTTTGTTGATGGGCACTTGGGTTGTCTTTATTTATTGTCCAGCTCTCAGATGCATGAAAAGACCATGGCCTGAATCAGGTGCGTCTTAATCTTCAAACTAAGATCACTGAAGGAGGGGGGGAAGTCTAGGACCCTAGCATTGCCACTGCTCAGTGTGGTCCCAGGAGAGACAGACATCCTGGGTCCTGGTTTCCTTGCCTGCAAATGAAAGTGCTGCACTGGGTCCACTCCCCTCTTGCATTTGTGTCCCGAGTCATACAGAGGGCTGGAGAGGTGGAAGGGGTCATGCTTGGAACTGTGTGAAATGGGGTCAGTCTGTCTGACCGTGGCTCCCGGTGTGCCACTTAGCCCTCTGTGACAGGTAGAGACCCCTGGGAGGGTCTATGTGTGGCAGAAACAGTTTGCATTCAACTATTAACCAGAGATTGGCTGTTCAAACCCACTCAAAGGCGCCATGGAAGAAAGGCATGGCCATCTGTTTCTGTGAAGATTACAGCTCAGACACCTCCTGGAGAAGTCATACCCTGTAACAGTTGGGGCCACCAGGAGTTGGAATCGAATCGATGGTGGGAGGTTTGGTTTTAGTTTTTAAGGGCCTTGGCTTTTGCATCTGAAAAGGAAGCTAATGAAAGTACTCCTTGCTGAGGCCCTCGTGAGGTGTAGAGGGACAGTCAGCACCTGTGCAGGGGACAGGGCCTGAGGGAAGCTTTTGCACAGCTGTGACGTCATTTCGAGAGATGAAGTGAGCGGCTCAGGATCACACACAGTTCAGTGCAGACTCGGGCCAGGACGCCTCCCTCTGCTCTCTGCCAACTGGCAGAGTCTCCCATCTCATAAAGGTTGGGAAGGGAGGCGCTCGGAGCTGAGGCTGGAGCCTCCTGGGGCTCCCTCCCAGCTGTCTTTCCACCCTTGTAGCTCGTCAAGTCTTATGTACCGAGGATCCCAAGCCTCTCCCACCCCCACTAACCAGGAGAACCTGACCAGGCCTGGGCCGTGGCCACACGGTCCACAACAATGCATCTAAGTGCAGGCCTGCTGGCTCCCACCACCTCCAGTTGGCTTTGCTTCCCAGCTCTTGGGCTTCATAGACCTGCTGTCACTTGGTGATGATTCTAGTTCCTGAGTCCTGAGCATGCCTCAGACAGGTACACACACCTTCCAGACCTCTTCCCCTTGCTTCCTCACAGCAGTCCCAGGGCTAGGATCTACCTAGGTCAGTGGTGGCAGGTCTGCTGTCCTGTGTGTCAGCACGTGGCCCAGGGCACTGACTGTGGGGCCTGGCCTGGGTTTTCTCCCAGTGGCTAACCTTGGCCACTCACCTGGCCTTCCTGGCCTCCAGTCTATCTCCCTGCAGGAAGTGTGGACCAGCAAAGATGTTTGCTGATGTCCTGCCAGGTTCTGACATCTGTTGTTGTGACCAATAGGATCCCCTGGTGCTGAGGAGGTGGGAGGGTGTCTGAAAGGCAGCCGTGGACTTGGGAATGTGGAAAGAATGGTCGGGGCTTGGAGGAGCAGAGCAGGGTGATGGAGGGTGGACCCAACACCACTCACCCTCAGCAGTACAGGTAGGATTATTATCATCAGAGCTCAGGTGGTGTAATCCTTCTGGAGCTGCACTGCTAACCCCCAGGCCAGGGCTCTTCATCGGTTTGAATCCACTGGCGACTCCTCGGGAGACAGATGAATAGTCTCCTTCCGAGCACTTTGCAGCTTCAGAAAACCTGCTGGAGGGTCAGCTATGAATCGGTTCCTCTTGAAAGGCAATGTGTGTGAGAGAGTTACCATCACGCCACTTCTGTCCTCCATGGGATTTTCAGTGCTGACGTTTTGGTTTTTATTTTTTATTTTCATGTTGACTTTTTTGAAGTAGGTTGCCAGGCCTTTCTTCCTAGGCATCTTCAAGTAGACTCGAACTTCCCACCTTTTAAACTTTGTAATGGAACACATTGATTGTTTGTACCATGGAGAGCTTTCAGATTTCCTAATAGGAACTTTGTCATTTAGAATTAATGTTTTTGTTGCTATTGAGAATACATTCAGCGGAGCGTGCACCAGTTCAACAGTTCTCTCCGTACAATTCCGTGGTGCTTGTTAGAGTCTTGAAGCTGTGTAACCATTGTCTGTCCTGACTTGTTCCTCCACTATTAACACACTCATTGCCCCTAAAGATTCTCATCTAGTCGTTCGAGATGCTGATGTTGATTTGATCCCAGTAATTGTCATCGTCATGTCCCATTGAGTTGGAAGTGACTCACAGCGTCTGACCCTCTAATGGGTTTTTCAGAGGCTGTCAACTACACGGGAGGAGACTGCTCATCTTTCTCCCATGGAGAAGCTGGTGGATTCAGACCTTGTGTCTTTGGTTTGGCAGTGCATTTTTTCCCCTTTTCATGTATGCATTTTTATTTTAGTGAAAGTTTAGATGGAGATTGGTTTCAATCATGCATTCCTTCACTCATGCACCCATTCTATCCTCCTGCCCCACTTCCCTTTATAATGAGCTTCCTGTTGCAGGCTATTGATTGTTCTGCAGGTAGTTTCTTGAAATGGCATAGTGTGAGCGTGTTTTATTGCTAACGCCAAAGCCACAGCCATGTGCATTGCATCGAGTCTGACTCCGAGTGACCCTCCTTCAGGTTCCTGAGGCTGTAAACCTTTATGAGGGGAGACTACCCGTTTTTCTTCTGAGCAGCTGGTGAATCCAAACCACAGTTGTTTCGCTTAGCAGTCCGACTCGTTACACCGCCAGGGCCCTTTACGACAAGCTTAGTGAGTCCTTAGTTTGACTTCAGGGGATACTTTTGGTTTCAAGTTTGAAGATTAACTCAGTACCTGCTGTATATTAGGCATTGTATTGCAAGCCTTCCAGTGCCCATAGCAACTGGAAATTGCTCCAAATGCCTGGGAATATCGTCCCCAGTTTCCCGAGGCTCAGAGAGGTCACGTGTCCTGCTCAGCGTCACACAGCGGGTTGGAGTCTGGGTTGAGGTTTGCCCCTATCTCTTCTAGCACAGCCAACCACCTGAGTTAGGGCTTGTTTGAGGGTTCAGGGAGCCAAAGGGTGCATGACCTCTGCCCTGGAGTTGACCCCGCTGCCCCTTCGGGTGAGCTCATGTTGGGTGGGGGCCAGTGAGCATCGCAGGGTGCTAAATAAGCCCCCCACTTAATGTCAGTGGGAAACCACAGCCGTGGCATCAGCACCAGTTCTTAATGTCAGTTATCCCAAGCGAGCTTTCAATTTTAGGCAGCAGCAGCCTTCTAATTTGGGCTCCGCTGCTCCGGTTTTGTGCCGGGAACAATGGCAGTGGCAGATGGGGGCAACATCTCCATTTTCTTTTAACGCTCCCAATTGCAGGCAGTGAAGGCACCATCTGGAAGGAGAAGGTCAGATCATTAAAAAAAAAGAGATTGTAATAAATTGCCAGGACTTGATGGGCTGTGGGTGCGCGGAGGGGAGAGAGAAGTTCCAGAGATGAGCTTGGGTGCAGTGGCATGAGGCGGGGACAGTGCCATGCTCCCCATGAGCTCCAGTCCCCTCCGCCCCCCATGAACTGTGGGGTGAGTGCTCTGCCAGGCTCTGTCTGCTTGGGGCCAGGGGTTGTTAGAGTCTTAAGTTTCTTGAGAGCAGGGATGGATGCTTGAGTCCTGCTTTTATTTGCTAACCAGGGACTCATCTGAGGCACAAGCTTATAGGCTGTGATGTTGACACACTGGTCAGAGGTCTGCCTACAGGGCGTCCCCTCTCTGACTTGTGCAGACATAGCAGTGTGCCCACCTGGGCCGCCTTCCCAAGCTTCCAGCCCTTTTTTTGATGTCCCTAGACCTCTGTGTGTTTCCCAGCTATGGGCTGGGAGGGACTCCCTCCTTCCTCTGACATCTGAGGAGTTCCTGGATGGTGCAGATTTTCGGCATCCTTGACTGCTAACCAGAGGCTGGAGCCTCGAGTTCATCCACAAGCACCTCAGAAGAGAGGCCTGGCTTTCTACTTCCAAAAATGTCAGCCCTCTGCTTCCTAAAGTCCATCACTGAAAGCCCAGTTCTACTCTGATGTCCGTAGAGTCACCGTGTATTAGAGTTGGTTCAGTAGCAACCAGTACAGAGCTTTGTAAACTGACATGCTGGTCACATAGAGCTCTTCTGTTTCATGTGGTGCTGTGGTTGACCTGGCCCTGATGGTGTCCTGGAGTGGACTTTGCTTCTCTGATGGCAGACCCAGGCTGACCTCCTGGACTCAGAGAGGGGGCACTTGGCCTAGAGGACGCCTCTGGGCAGGTGTGTGCGGGGAGTGGGCTGAACACTCTTACTTTCTGGCAGGAGCTAGTCTGATGAATGAAGTATTCTTCTTGTTATGTGCCGCCGAGTTGACCATGACTTGTAGTGACTCTGTGGACAATGGGTCTGAACCCTGCCGTATCCTGAATCAACCTCACTGTCTCTGACAACACACTTGTCCTCATTGCCACAGTTGTGTGTCAGTCCATCTCATCAAAGGTCTTCCTCTCCTATACTGACCCTCTACCCTTCTAAGCATGATGTCTCTCTCCAAGGACTGGTCCCTCCTGGAAGATACCCAAAGTGTGTGACACAGAGCTTCAAAATCCTTGCTTCTAAGGAGCAACATGGTTTCACTCTCTCTAGGACAGACCTATTTGTTCTCTTGGCAGGCCATGGTATGTTCAGTATTCTTCTCCAGCACCACAACTCAAAGGCATTGATTTGTCTTCTGTCATCCTTAGTCATTTTCCAGCTTTCCAGTGCACAGCAAGCAACCGAGAAGACTATGCTCTGGATCAGGCACACCTTAGTCTCCTCTGGAGAGGTCCATGACTGCAGGTGTTTCCAATGCAACTGGTCTTTTGATTTCCTGACTCTTGTATGAAGAATTTTGATTGTGAATCCAAACAAGATGAATTTGTTAACGACCTCTGTTTTTTCTTCATCTATCATAATACTGCCGTCTGGCCCAATCTTTGTTTTCTTGATGTTGAGACACAATCCATATTGAAGGCTACAGTCTTTGACTTCTGCAGCACACACTTCAAGTCTTCCTTAGTTCTGGCAAGCAAGGTTGTGTCTCTGCATAATGCAGGCTATTAAGTCTTCCTCCAGTCCCAATGCCACATTCTTCTTCATAAAGTCCAACCTCCTGAATGATTAGTTCTGCACATAGATTGAAAAGGTATGGAGAAAGGATACATCCCTGCATGCTTTTCTTGATTTTGATCCTGCCATGTACCCTTTCTCTGTTCAGACAACAGCTCCCTGGTTTATGTCTAGGTTTCACAGGAGCACAATCAGGTGTTCTGGGATCTCCATTCTTAGTGCTAGCCACAGTTTGTCATGATCCACACAATCAAATGCCTTTGTACAGTTGATAAAACTCAGACATCCTCCTGGTACTCTGCTTTCAGCCAGTGTGTCTCTAGGTGCCTCTGTGTTAAGCAGCTTGCTTCCATGAAAGCACCTGGCATTTGTAAACGTCTTTCATTTTTCATACTGCAACCACCTTTGCCGCCCATCTCATCCCTCCTTTCTGTGATGGACTCTCGGATGCCATCACTCCAAGGCGATGGCCTTTCCCAAGGGCCTGTCGTACACAGGGCGGGCCATGGAAGCAACTTCCGTGCAGCCACACGTCACAGGCGCCCAGCTCTGCTCTGTACACAGTACATGTGAGGGTTTCACCAGACAGTTTCCCTTTGGTAGAATCAGCCAGAGGTCAGTGTACCCAGTTGGCAAATCCAGGAAACAGTGTCTGGAAGAAAGAGACATCATTTGTGCCGTGTATTGATGGCCTGTGTGTGTAGGAAGGAGACAGAGCAGAAGGGGACACTGGTGAGGTAAGGAGTGTGTGTACATGCAGAGGGACGAAGAGGGAAACCAGTAGACGTGACGGTCATGCCACCAGCAGGGACCTGAGACAGTGACTTCATGGACCATCTGGGAGAGAAGAGCCAGCCCTGAAGGGTGGAGAGAACAGCTCAGACTTGCCCTGTTTAAGTTACTCGAATGTGAGACATTCTATTATTCATGGGGCTTTCGAAGCCCTGTTATTTCAGGAGTGCATGACCAGTCCTGCTGCTTAGTCTGGAAGTTCTGAAAGCTGTGCACCATGCTCTTAGGGGCCAGGACGGTGGAACCTGGTCTCAGCTACTTTGAGCATGTTGTTGGAAAGGATCAGTCCTTGGACAAAGGCATCGTGCTGGAGAAGATAGAGGGTCAGCGAAGGAGAGAAAGACCGTGAGGAGGTGGATTGACACAGTCAGTGCATGCAGTCGCACACTGAGTGTGAGCATCTCCGAGATTGTGAGGCGGGCACAGGGTCGGGCAGGGTCCAGTCTACTGTTCATACGGTTGCTGTGGAACGTAGTTGACCCGATGGCACCTAACAGCAGTACGAGGAAAGTCCAGAGTGGTGGCAACTGGTGACTGAGACTGAGGTTGAGAGGGGAAGGAGGGCTCTTGCAGGTCTTTGGGACTAGCTTAGAGAGGGGACGCTCTGTAGGCAGACCTCTGACCAGTGTGTCAACATCACAGCCTATAAGCTGTGCCTCAGATGAGTCCCTGGTTAGCAAATAAAAGCAGGACTCAAGCGTCCATCCCTGCTCTCAAGAAACTTAAGACTAGCTTAGATAATTTTTTCATTGTTGTTGTGAAAATATATAGAACATTGCTGTTGTTGTTGTTAAGTGCTATTGAGTCGTAGACAACTCATAGCGACCCTATGAATGAAAGACTTGAACACTTGTATAACTTTCATTGTTTCTTCAAGTTCATAGAGTTTCCAGAGGCAAGTTGTTTTGGAAGTGGATGCCACTCCTATTTCTAAGCTTGTTTAATCAGGGAGCTCCACCAAACACTGTCCACTATGGGTAGCCATTATCGCATTTGACACATCAGTGTCACAGTGTTCAGCATCACAGCAACCACGAGTTACGTCTGTACAGCAAGTGGACAGACATAGCCTTTGCTAATTCACCATTTTGACATGTAGGCCAGTTACGTCAGTCATATTGTGCAAGCCTTACCAAGGTTTGTGCGTCACCAAATTTTCCATCACCGTAAACAGAAACTTAGTGCTTCCTGCAGGAGGACTCCCCCTTTATCCCTCCCTCCCTCCCTCCCGCCCTGGTCACCACTGATAAATTTCTGAGCATGGTCAGTGTAAGCTCTGCCAGGGTGGTTTCAGCTGCTTTACCGACCATTGACTGCAGAGGGCGACGGTTAGCAGGGATGGTTGGTCAGGAGACCCTGAGTGGCTGATGGGCACTCCGTGGACTGAGCTGACCCTTCCTCAGGCAGTGGCCTGTGTGCCTTGCTTCTCACTTCCTCTTTGTCACTGGGTAGTGTCCTGGGGGTTAAGGAAGGTTTATGTCACAGCAGTTAGTTCTAGGGACCCCAGCTTGCTGTCACGACAGTAGTGGTGGCCCCTGTTACCCAATATGCCCTTCCATGTGTAGCAGCCCTTGCTCTCCAAGCAGAATGACCGGCTCCTTGTCATCCAGGGTCACTGTCATCATGCCAGTGAGCTTTCACTACAGAGCAGTATCTGTGAGGTGCTGGCTGTGGCCTGGTTTAGTGCAACAATCACAGTCTTAGGAGTCACATAGACCTGGACTCAAACCTGGACTCTGCCACTGGACCCTAGATGTGACCATCAGAGGCTCACACTCACTGCTGTAGCATTAGAACTGACTCATAGCTGACCCTCCAGCCGATTGTTGGCAGTTATAAATCACATGGGAAGAGATTGCTTATCTTTCTCCCGAGGAGACACTGGTGGGTTCAGATTGCCAGAAAACCTTGGCCTCTGGGTCAGCAGCAAGGCTGCCTCTAGACGAAGCCACCAGAGCTCTGTGACCTTGTGGCCTTCCTGTTGTTGTTAGGTGCTGTCGACTTGACTACACCTCAGTGTCCTGTAAACAACAGATCTGAACCTTGCCCTTTGCTGCACCTTGTTCACCATCTCTGATAAGCCTGAGCCCATCCTTACAGTTACCGTGTTAATCCGTCTTGGTGGTGGTGGTCTTTCTCTCTCTCCCTCCGTCTTTCTCAGCATGACCTCCTTTTCCAAGGACCAGCCCTTTGAGAGCAAGCCCACCGTGTGTGAGATGAAGTCTCATCATCCTCGCCTCTGAAGTGCACCCTGGTTACTCTTCCTCCAGGCAGACTTGTTTGCTCTTTCGGCAGTTCATGGGATAGTCAGTACACGTCACCGGCACCACAGTTCAAAGGCATCAATTCTGCTGTTGTAACCTTAGTCTAATACTTTTTATTCTTCTCAATTTTATTTTGTTGTTGTTGAGAATATACACAGCAAAGCATATACCTATTCAGCAGTTTCTGTACATGAAATTTAGTGGCATCAATTGTGTTCTTCCAGTTGTGCAAGCTTTCTCTTCCTCCTTTCCTGGATTGTTCTTCCCTCATTAGCATGAACTCACTGTCCCCTAATGTTCCTGTCAAATCTTTTACGTTTCTGTTATTAGTTTGAATCCATATAGATAATTCTTAACAGAACACAATGCTAACGCCTGACCTTTTTTTACTATTAAGGTAAACTTTTTTTCTTTATTTTGAGATCACTTCAAAGGATATTTTTAGTTTAAGGTTTAAAGATTTATCTCAGAGAAATAGTTTGAAGAGTTTATCTACTCTCGGGAGCTCTGGTGGCCTAGTGATAAGAAACTGAACTGCAATCCCGGAGGTGTGTGGTTCAAATGCACCAGATGCTCTGCTGAAGAAGGAGGGACAATCTCCTTCTGAACCAGTCAGATCTGATTTGACAGTACACACACACACACACACACATACACACACACGCACACACACAAATTAAAGAGTTTATCTACTCTCTAGTGCTCTGTAAAGTGCAGAGTTTGTGATAATTTGAGATTCTGCTCTGCATTTACCCCCTTTTGATCAGGATTCTTCTATGATTTTTCTCTCTCTCTCTTTTTTTTTAGTTTTATAGGTGAACAAATTGAGAAAGAGTTGGGATGATTTTTATGATTGCTCAGGTAGAGATTGGTCAAGTTAAGACTTGACCCTTGGTTTCCTGACTTCTTGTCTGTTACCCTGTAGTAATTCTAGACTAAGGCTGAGTCTCCTCTCAGACCGCAGGAGTGGAGGTGAGAGTGAATGGTGAGGCTGGTCCAGACTGCCATGAAGGCAAGGCCGTGGGGCCTGTGGTGGATTCTGGGCATGGAGGACTGGCCCCTGCCCAGCCACCCTTGGATCTGGCCCAGCCTCATCCCCCCTTTCCTCTTTCCTCTTGCCACAGGGGAGGAGAACCAGCCTGGCTGGCTGTGTCCTGATGAGGACAAGAAGAGCAAAGCCCCCTTCTGGTGTCCTATCCTGGCCTGCTGTGTTCCTGCCTTCTCTTCCCGGGCTCTTAATCTGCAGGTGAGTGGAGTCAGACTCACCAGACATATGTATAGACAGCTGTGGTCTCTCATCCAGGAAAAGCCTGAGAGACCAGGTGGTGCCCACTGTGAGGGAGGGACAAGTTCAGCCCCAGCTTCCTGCCTCCTTAGTGATGGGCTTGCTCAGACCTTTGTGTCGTTCCAGAAGCCAGCTTTCCCACCAAGAAATGACCTCCGTGGGTCAAGTCAATGGGAAAGTCCCTTTTTAAGGTAACAGCTAGCAGTGACCTTATCAGCTGATGGCATGGCTCTAGCTCAGTACATGCTGAGTGGCTGGACCAGACCTATGGGACTGGACCCTTGATGATGCCCCAGGCCTGGGAGCTTTGGCACAGGGGCCCCTTGTCACGGCTGCTTCCCCACTTCCGCAACTCCCTTTGTTAGGCACTTACCCAGTGCTCTTTCTGCGTTGACTGGTTGAAATGTTTGTAACAATTCTGAACAGTTGCCTGTATATATCCATTTCACAGGTTAGGGAACCAGGGCTCAACAAAAACTCTGGCTTAATGGGTTGAGAGTTATACTGCTATCCCATAGGCAGGCAGTTTGGAACCACCAGATGCACCTCAGGGGAAGGGTGAACAGTCTCCTTCTGTGCAGTTTACTGCCTCTGCAAGTAGCTAGAAATTGGTTCTGATTTGATAGCAGTGGTTTGTTTGTTGTTGTTTTGCCTTTGAGTTGGAACAGACTTATAGCTAGCTGACCCTCCAGAAGCTCCTGTTGTTGTTAAGTTGTTAAGTGCCGGTCAAATTGAACACAACTCGTAATGACCCTATGAACAAAAGACCTGAACCTGGTTCTATAACTTATCACCGTTTCTCTAAGTTCATAGAGTTTACAGAGGCATGTGGTTTAGGAAGTGGATGTCACTCCTGCTTCCAAACCTGAATCGATCAGGGAGCTCCACCAAACACTGTCCACCACGGGTAACCATTATGGCATTTGACACCCCAGTGTCACAGGGTTCAGCATCACAGTAACCCCAGGTTACCTCAGTACAGCAAACTGACAGACCAGTGCTGTACCACTTAGAAGAATGTTAGTCCCAACACAATTAACTCCATCCGACTTTCAAATACCAAGACCCCTTCACCAAGTCCTGTTGATGCTAAACAAGCAGCTTCCTGCCCACAGCTCACCGTTAGCTAAATCCAGCCAATCCAACCAGCTCACACACAATTGTGAATGAAATACAAAACAACCAAACAGTCCACACCTCACCTTCCACCAACACAGAACATCCCCCCTTCCAGAATCCAGCCAGTTCACACATCAGCCTCCTAGGAGGCTGTAAATTGCACAGGGGGAGGTTGCCCATCTTTTCCACAAAAGACACAGCTGGTGAGGGAAGGGTCCTGGCGCTGGAGCCTCCCCTCCCATCTAATTGCTGTACCCAAGGTCTTAACTGCTAGAACACAGCCTCCACTGGCCATCTGAGGAGATTCTGGCTGAGCTCTCTCCTCTATCTGGGGCAGCTGCCTCTCCTCCTCTTTCCATCTCTGTAAGTGGATGAGGTTTCTCAGCTCCGAGGAGGGGAGAGCAGGCTTGGGACCTGTTGTCGACTTAGATTCTTGGTGGTTCCATGTACCATTGAGTGAAACGCTGCCCGCTCCCACGCCCTCTTCTTCCTCTCTGGTGTTGAGTCTGTGGTTTCTGCCTCTGCGTCACTCTCTCATTGAGGTTTTCCATCCACTTCTCCAAACACACTGTGCCCTTTAGCAACTGCTGCCCTCTCCTGATGGCGTGTCCTAAAGTGAGCTCTGCTTTCATTGGCTAATTTCTAGAAGTAGACCTCCAGGCCTCTCTTCCTAGTCTTCCTGCGTGCAGAAGCTCCTGTCTAGTGTGAGTGACCCTGCCGGATTTTGGAAAACGAATGGTATCAGCTCCAGCACTGCCACATAGTGCGGGCCATCACAGTGAGGACAAATTGACAGGTGGCGATAGATCAGAGACACAGGCCCCCAAGACACGGCATCTGGGTTGAAGCTCTGGACAACTGGGAGAAGATATCCTTGCAACATTAGTTCATTCATTGATTTGAACACCTCCTGTGTGCCCGACACTGGGAAAACAGTGACAGCCAAGACAGGTCAGACTTTAACCTTGCGTAACATTCGGTTTAGCAGATAGAGACAGGCAAGAAATCGGCAGAAGGGAATAGAATATGTGATGAAAAAAGATCAACCAATGATATAATAATACGTAGTTAGGGGCCACACAGTCAAGGGGTTCATGGAGAGACTTTTGGAGGAAGTGGCAGTTTTGAACTGACACCTGATGTCATGGTCTGGGGGGAGGAGTATTATCCTTAGACAAAATGTGACAAAATGTGATGCTTGAGATGGGGACAGTAGGGACTCAGCTGTGGCTCTGTGAACTGGGGTGTGGGGACAGTGAGGTCAGGGGGTGGGCGAGATGGACCCTGATGGCCTTGGAGTTCCTCCTCAGAGCCATGAAAAGCTGTGGGTGGCAGGCATGTGATTGTGACCGGCATGAGCTGATACTTGGGAGGATCACGTGATCCCTGTGGCTGCCCAACTGTGGTCAGGAGAGCAAGCCTGGCTCCCCAGACACCTGTCCAGAGCGTAGGCAGGGTCCTGCCGGGACAAGGTGGGACGTGGGGTGGGTGGGAACCTGGAGCAGGAAGACGGTGAGGACAGTGAGTGAGGCCGAGTTTAAGGAGGTGCCTCAAATCTCCATCATCAAGTTGAATCATATATTTTTAAAAAGTCTTTGTGGTGAAAATATACATAATAAAACATACGCTGTCTCAACCACTTCTACATGGCAATTCAGTCACATTGACTGTGTTCTTCAGGTTAAGTTATTTAAAGGTGGTTGAGAAACATCAGAAGGGCAGGCTCCTGCCTGTGACTCAGGCGCTTTTCTTGGGTAAATAAAGAGCCAGGATTAGGATGAGGCGAGTGAGACAGGCCTGTGCAGGGCAGAGAGGGCCCTGGTTTACAGAAGATTTAACAGTTACTCATCATGAAATTTTTAACATCAATTTTTATTTAAAACATGACTTAGAAATACGGTTAACTTAATTACTGAGGGTTTTTTTTTTGTGCCATCCTTAAATTTTTTTTTTAAATTTATTTTATTTCATTATTTTTTGTGTGTACCGTCAAATCAGATCTGACTGGTACAGGAGGAGATTGTTCCTCCTTCTCCAGCAGAGCATCTGGTGGATTCGAACCATGCATCTCTGAGATTGCAGTTGCAGCTTTTTGCCACTAGGCCACCAGAGCTCGCCAACCATCCTTAAATTTTACACACAGTGAGCACCCCACTCTGCTCACCCCAGCGCTGGCTGATAGAGGCCCTGGTGGAAGCAAGTGGAGTGAGAGAGAGGGACGCTGTGTGTTGGAGGAGGACAGGCTGACCTGCTGATAGGTCAGATGAGTGATGGGGTAAAGAGCAAAGGAGAACTGTGTCTGTCAGCTTGGGGTGCAGTGTTAGCCAAGCTGACTCGGGGATTCAGAAAGGGAATCTGTCAGCCCATTAGCTAGTGATCAGGAAACAGTTTCCATATTAAACTCAAGAACTCAAGAGTCATTGTCATTGAGTTAGAACTGACTGATAACGGACCCTCCGGTGGGTTTTCAGAGCCTGTAAATTACACAGGAAGAAGGAGCCTTATCAGTTATAATAGTAATAAGAGCGGCAATCTAGTTTTGAATTATCTAATCTTAACAACATGGTAGCAAGCCCGTCTGCCAGGTGTCTGTTGCCAGGCGTGCCAGGCCCCCGTCCTTGCCTCTTAACGGGGATTGGTTCTGTGGCGACCTGGGAGCCGCATCTCCGAGCTGAGCTGTGCTTCCTGGTTCCTGCCTGCACCTGCTTCCTCCTCCTCTCCTGGGGTTTGGCTGTTGTGAGTCTACATTGGGAACCCCCAGAACTCTGTGGAGGGGTGCTTTGTTCACGGGTATACACTCAGGGAGCCTGGCCTTTGCAGGGGTCACTGCTGCTTTGTTGATTAGAGGGGAGGTCCGCGGAGTCTGTGAGCACCACCCCGTTCACATATGGGGGAGGCCACAGCGCTTGCAGCAGGCTTAGGGCTTGCCCGCCTGCATCTCCCCTGGCTTCCCATGAAAACTGGCCCAGTGTGACTTCTGTAGTGGGGTCTCCTGTCTCCCCTCAGGGCTGTGAGCCTCCTGGGGGTACCGGGTACAGGCCGAGCCCTGACAAACCAGACCCCGGTGTTGGAGTCATAGTCACAGTTATCCCTGGGGCTTCTGTGAAGAAGCCACTATTCAGGTTGGGAGCCATCTGCCACCTGGCACCTCAAAGGGCAGAGACCAGCAAATCTCATTTGGTGCTCACTGGGCCACGGATGTGGTGGCTAGAAGCGTCCTTCACCCCCCTGGGGCCCTGGGTCTTGTCTCCCGAGTTGCTGGCTGAGAGGGACCCAGCAGTAAGTAGCTCATGGAGCCCCTAAGGGATGCCTGCCAATCTTCGAGTCCCCATTTGCTGGGCCCCACGAGTCTTCCCCTCTTTGCCCATGCCTGCGTCCTACCCTGGACAGATGCGTGCATCAGCTCCATGCCAGGAGCAAATGAATTAGGGCTCTGGCGTGTCAGGACCTGCTCCAGTTACTGCTGGGAACAGATGGGAGTGTGCCTGCTGCTGGGGTTCCCCCTTCCCAGGCAGTTCCCAGGAGCTGGTGACCTGGGCTCCAGGCTGGCATAATAAGAGCCAGGAAGGAGCCTGACTTTCCAGGGAGGCCTTGGGGCTGACGAGGCCAGCTGGCGTCTCTCCTGGTGAGGCCTGTGGTCCTGTATGCACTGCACAGGCTGTGCACTGGCGGGGGTCATTCCTCAATGAGAACGAGACGCCAGGGGCCGAAGGACCAAGCATTTTCCTTTCCAGTGCTGACAGTGGTCAGCCTCAGGCCTGCCTCACCCACGCTGGACCTCACAGGGCCTCCTGACTCAGGGGAGAGCATTGAAGGGGCTCCGTGGGGGTGGGAGCCCAAGTTCTGCCACATGCAAGCTGTGCAGCGTTCGTGGGGTTACTTCAGCTCTTGGTGTCAATGCTGTGTCTTCAGGGCTTAACCTGGGGCAGCTCTCTCTGTGTTAAGTGACAGCTGAGGGGTAGTCTTCATGCCAAATGGTTGATTTGTTGCAAACTGAAATAGCCAAACCATTTACCCTTCAGCGACTCCACATCACGGTGTCCCAGCATGTCAGTAGACCTACATTCCATAGAGTGTTTTATGTTGTTGTGCCGACAAGTTAGAACCAAGTCATAGATGACCCTTCAGTGTGTTTTCAGAGGCTGTAAATTGCACAGGAGGAGATTGTCCATCTTTCTCTCATGGAGCAGCTCTTGGATTCGAACCACTTGCCTTTGGGTTGGCAGCACGACTCCTTACTATCAGGTCACTAGAGCTCCCTCGTAGGGTGTTAAGTGGCTGACTCATCACAAGTGGATTGCCAGGCCTTTCTCCTGAGGTGCCTCTGGATGGATAGAAGCATCAGCGTCTCAGCCCCTGACCTCATCAGCTATTTTTGCGTCACACAGTTGTTTACAGTTGGTCTGTGGAGAGGCACGGTGCACTCGTCAGTAAGCGGACGCAGATCTCTGAGGACATGCTGTCCCCAGGACGGAAAGCCTGCTGGCTTCTGTTGGGGAGAGTTTTGAAGGCCTCCCTACTAATGTGTTGGAGGATCTTCTTGGGAGTCCTCAGGGCTCCAGTCAAGGGGGTGGCCTGTCCCAGGAGGGGAAGCAGGAACATGGTGATGGGACAGTGTAAGCCCATCTTAGAGGTCCACCTGGGGACAGGGGCTTGGTGAAGTGGGTTGGAGGAGCTGCCTCTCTGAGGCGTTTTAAATTACAAGTACCTCGTGGAAAGCGCTGTAGCCTAGATAAGTGGAGGACCTGAGGCCAGTGGACTCGGGAGACGGTTGCTGAAGATGAAATGAATTATGCAGATGAAGCCCTAGAGTGGCTCGCAGGAAGCCCATGGAAAGCGTTAGCCGTGGGTTTATGTCCACCCCTTCAGTCCCATGGTCATCCTGAGGAGGGCGGTCAGGATGCCCACTTCATAGACGGGGAGCTGACTCACTCAGGACTGCCCAGCTGGCTGCCAATGAGCTGGGGCTGGAGCTCAGGTTGCTGGAGCCCTTGCTGCCCTACTCTGCTCATGGGGAGTCAGCGTCCAGGCATGACTCCAGGCCCTGACCATCGAAGGGTCTGTTTGACTTTTTGTCATCATCCTGGGGCCAGGCTGTGTTGATGCCAGTGCTGTCGTCAGGGCCCACTGGAACTTTCTGAGCCATCCTGGGGCTGGGCTATGTTGACGCCAGCTGACGTCAGGGCCCACTGGAACTATCTATCGCCATCCTGGGGCCGGGCTGTGTTGATGCCAGCGCTGTCGTCAGGGCCCACTGGAACTATCTGTCGCCATCCTGGGGCCAGGCTGTGTTGACACCAGCTGACATCAGGGCCCACTGGAACTTTCTGAGCCATCCTGGGGCTGGGCTGTGTTGATGCCAGCGCTGTCGTCAGGGCCCACTGGAACTTTCTGAGCCATCC
>NW_006399778.1:16417189-16419696 GCF_000299155.1 Elephantulus edwardii | reverse complement strand
AACTTTCTGAGCCATCCTGGGGCTGGGCTGTGTTGACGTCAGGGCCCACTGGCGTTGCTGTGGAACCATCCAAGCAGGGCTGTTATTGCTCTTCTCTCCCAGGTGAGCAAGGAGCAGTGTAGCAGCCCACCTGGGCCCGTCAGCTGGGCGGGACCAACAAGAAGCAGAGCAGAGCAGGGGCCTGAAGGTGTGCAGGGGACGTCTGGCCCCAGAGTTCTGGCCCCGGGCTCCCAGTGAGCCGATGTGGGGCCCAAGAATGCAGTTTCCAGTCTAGCAACCTCATGTCTGGGTAGAATTTAACCAGCAGTGGAAAGAATACAGGGTTCACAGTCAAACCTGAAGTTCCAGCTCTGACCTTGCCACTAACTTGCCGTGTGACCTCACGCCAGTAACACCCCTCTGAGCATCAAGTTTTCCAATTTCTCAATGAGGCGGCTGCATGAAGCCGCTTATTGGACCACCTCTCCTGCTGATCCTAGAAATTTTGTTAGTTCCACAGGGCTTGGGCCTGCATGGCCTGGCTCCAACAACAGCAGAGGGCAGCATCTGCCTGGCCGAGGGTCCTCACTGCAGTTGTGTCCCTTCCTCCACGGGGCACCCTTGGCTGGGCCGTCCCCACTCTGCCTCCTCTCATTTTGGTCTGGTCTGGTGTTTCAGCCAGTCCTAGAAAAAGGGCCGGGGTATCTCACTGTCCTGTTGTCCTTGGCAGAGACAGACTGGCCGGGTCTAGCTCAGGAAACAGACTCAGGAGACCACCCAGCATGGTGTTGGGACAGTGGAGGTGGAGTTACAGGCAGCCCATGTCGCTCGGTGACCGTGGGACTGCATCTCTTGCCCAACAGTTAGAATCCCCTGACCATAATGGGCGGTCCACGCGATTACCCACCGCCCTCCCTGGTTGTGCAGGGTCCTCAGCAGAGGGCTCTGTGTCATGATGGGAACCTTCAGCTTTCCTCCTCCTCCTCTGTGCTGTCTTAAAGGAATGCAGGAAGGCAAAGGTGGGGGTTGCTGGACTCCAGGCTGCGTACTGTCCCCTTAGCCTAGGGCAGGCTGCTAGCCTCCATGGCCCTCGTCTGGAAGACAAGAGGGGGGAGTGGGCATTCTTGGGACAGCCTGCTTTGGAAACCAGCCCCTCGCTGAAGGGCAGCTCTGCTCTGTCCTCTAGGACCATCAGGAGTTGGAATCGACAGCGCTGGGTGGCTTTGGTTTATCTGGGAGATACTTGGTTTGGAAAACCCTGTCCTGACAGAGGACCACGGAGGCCTCTTCTAGCTGCGAGTTTTGAGGAGAGCAGCCGTCAAACATGGGTGAATAGAAACAGCCTATACTTGAGCTCAAAGGCTCATAGCTGACCCTCCAGTGAGTTTTCAGAGGCTGTACATCTCACAGGGGGAGATTGTTCATCTGTCTCCTGTGGAGCAGCTGGTGGATTCAAACATCCCACTTTTCAGTTAGCAGCTTAACTGTTTAACCACTAGACCATGAGAGTCTCCTGGGAGTAGCCCATCAATCTGGCGAAACACATTGACTTCCCTGCCTCCTTTCTCTGACCCCAAGGAGTCTCACACCAATGCTGAGCCAGGTCCGGGGATCAACAGGTGTACAGCACACACGAGGTTGGGCCCAGGTAGATCAGTGCTGAGGTGTCAGAGGAAGTTTGATGTTATGATCACTTCGATGGTCAACTCCTAGTGTGCTGTCTCTGTCTCCACAGCTGGGGGCCCTGGTCCACAGTCCTGTCAACTGTCCCCTGCTGGGCTTCTCTGCGGTCAGCACCTCCCTTCCGCAGGGCTACCTCTGGGTGAGTAACCCGTGCCAAACCAGGAATTCTGGTCCTGAGGACGGAAACAGGGAGGTTGATACCTGGAAGAGGGGGGCTAGGGGTGGTCACTTGCCTGCTAACCCTCCCTCCATGCTGCACCTGAATCCAGCCAGGTCTTCTGGGACCCTGGGTGCCAAACACTGTGCTCCATGTTGTGAGGTGCATGGAGCCTCCTTGTTGGGTGAGGAGAGACTCACAGCCAGGAAGCCAATAAGCGTCATTAGAGCCATGAAAGGACATCAGGGAACCACGGAGCATGCTGGAGGCAGGGTCTCCACCTAGGAGCCAGGAAACAGAGCTTGCTATTACAGATCTCTCACGGAGAAAACAGGCCACCTTTCTGTTCTTTGGATTCCCGGAAAAGCCTTTTGCAATTCAAATAGGTGCCCCTGCCATGCCCACACAATGTAGTTTGTACCCTTCTGACATCAGCTTCTGGAGGTTTCAACTTCATCATCCCCTCTGACTACCTCTAGCTCCTTCTGTTTATACCTATCTCTAGGGACTTGAATAGCAGAACTTCGGTGTCAAGTTCAAGTGCCTGCTCTAATGGTGATTTGTTTCTCACTGTTTATCTAGTATTTAGCATATGATGCTAGATCCATCCAAACAGCCAATCAGCCAGCCATCTGTCCCTCTACCAATCCACCCACCCACCTACCTATTCATCCATCTATCCAACCAC
>NW_006399778.1:16336514-16416930 GCF_000299155.1 Elephantulus edwardii | reverse complement strand
ACCCCACACATTCCAGCTCTGAACCCTGCTCTATCCTGAGCCAACCTTATTGTCTGACACACTGGTACCACCTTTATTCTTGTCACTGAGTCAATCCATCTCGTCGAGGGTCTTCCTCTCTTATGCTCCCTCTTCCCTCTCAAGCATGACATCCCTCTCCAAGGACTGGTTCCTCTTTGCAACAGGCTCAAAGCATGTCAGATGAAGCTTCAGAATCCTTGTCTCCAAGAAGCAGTCTGGTTTCACCCTCTCTAGGACGAACCTGTTTGTTCTCCTAGCAGTCCATGGTATGTTCAATACTCTTCTCCAGCATCAGAGCTCAAAGGCATCAATTCTTCTGTCATGCCTAGTTATTTTCCAGCTCTCAGATGAATAGCAAGTAATTGTGAAGACCAGGTCTGGATCAGGCACACCTTAGTCTCCAGACTGAACATCGTTGCTCTTCAGTACTCTGGAGAGGTCTCTGACAGCAGATTTTCCCAATGCAATTTGTCTTTTAATTTCCTGGCTGCTCTGGTACCAAGAATGTGGATTGTGGAGGCAAACAAACTGAAGCTGTTAACAATCTCAGTCTCTGGCTATCATGATGCTGCTAGTCAGCCCACTGGTGAGAATCTTTGTTTTCTTGATGTTGAGCTTCAATCCGTATTTCAGGCTGTAATCCTTGACTTGCAGCAAGCGCTTTGGGTCCACGTCAGTTTCAGCAAGTAGGGTTATGTCATCTTCATAATGCAGGTTGTTGATGAGTCTATATCCAGTCCTGATGCCATATTCCTTCTCATAGAGCCCAGACGTATTATCATCCACTTACCCATCCATCTATCCCCCCGCTGTTTCCCCTCTATCCATCCCTATACCCCTCATCTATGCATCTACTCTTCCTTCCTTTCTCCCTTCCACCCATCTATCTGTCTGCCTATTCACCCAGCCATTCAGTAAATAAATACTGAGTGACTACCATATGCCAGGGAGCTCTGGTGGCCTGGTGGATAAAGAATTGTGCTGTCAACCAGAAGACTGGTGGTTTGAATTCACCAGCTGCTCCCAGGGAGAAAGATGGACAGTCTCCTTCTGTGCAATATACAGTCTCTGACAACCTGCTGGAAGATGAGCTGTAAGTCAGTTCTGACTCGCATATAGCGCTAGACACAGAGATAAAATAGTAAACAGGCTGGCCAGGATATTTTAAAAGGACAGCATAGAGGCTCACGCTTGGTTGGTTGGTTGAATTACACGCTGATGACCAGAAAGTAGAAAGTTGACTGATCTCTGGTCCACCTTGGCTCCCTACCTGATTTTCTGTGGATCCGGAAGCTACTTTGGTGCCATGGCAGCTGGAGATGAGTGGCCTTCAGTCACTTCAAGATGTGTGTGGGCAGGAAGAGGGGGGCCACACCTCTGTCACTAACCCCTCTCTGGGCCTCTGTCCCCAGGTTGGCGGTGGACAGGAAGGCGCCGGGGGCCAGGTGGACATCTTCTCCCTGAACCGGCCCTCACCCCGCACCGTCAAGTCCTTCCCTGTGGCGGCCCCTGTGCTCTGCATGGAATACATTCCAGAGCCAGAGGAGGAGGGGGGGGAGGAGGATGGTGAGAACGGAGATGAGAGCCGGACGGCCTCCGACCCCTCGGCCACAGTGCACCCAACCATCTGCCTCGGGCTGCAGGATGGCAGGTGAGGGGCGAGGGCGGGGTGTCCAGAGGCATCCGGGGTGAGTGAGATCCAAAGTGTCAGGGGCCGCCAATCAAGACCCTCCAAAGCTGCCTCAAGCCGACCGTGGCTTCCTCCTACCCCTCCTCGTCCTCCAAGGATGTAAGCCGAGGGGAGGCACACCTCTGTGTCGCCTGGGCCTGGGCTCGAATCTCAGCCTGCCCCTGCTTCACTCTGGTCCCCATGGTTCTGTGAGCCCTCATTGGCATTACTGCCACTATTGCCTTGCTCCCCTCTGGGTGGAGAGGAGGCCCACAATGTCCCCAGGACCACTGCTGGAAGCAGATGGTGGGTGGGGGTCTTCCCGCTTGAACCACACCTGGAGCTGTCAAGTCAGTGAAAAGCCCGTGTGCACTGAGCCCGGGGCAGGGCCAGGATCAATGGCCGCCCACCAGTGTAAGCAGAGAAACAACATTCATCCAGCTTGTGGGGACAGTGAAGACCTCAGAGTGAGGCGTCTCCGCAGAGCCTGTGGCCATCCTGGCCGCCTTCTGTGCTCTTTACCACGTTTTGAACTGGGGGCGCTTGTGCTGAGCCCCTGTGCGCTGCTGCTCTCGGCCCCAGACTGAGACCCTCAGAGCAGACCCTTAGAGCAGACCCTCAGTGACGTGGCTGCTCCCCCCATCACAAGGACACCAAGCGGGTATTGACTTAGAGCCGATTTATTGCCCCTCAATCTCTGTGTGGTCTGGCGCGCGTCTGCAGCCAACCACCCGGGAGATGTCCAGTGAACACTTTTACTCGTTTTTTTCCTTTTTTTCAGCTGAGACAAAATTTGCCATACTAGCCATTTTTGAATGTGAAATTCACTGGTTTCCAGTACATTTAGTGTTGTACATCCATCAACACCATCTCATTCCAGAACATTCCTACCAACCTAGAAAAATCCCCATATCCATTGGCTATCACTCCTCTTCCCCCACCACCCTGTCCCCAGCTTCTGGAAAATTCTTCTCCACCTTCTGTCTGCATAGACTTGTCTACGGTGGATATTTCATGTGAGGGAAATCCCACAGTCCATGATTGCTGCTTTCACTCAGCACACCGTTCCCAGAGTTCATCCACGTGGTACCATGCCTCGGGGCTTCACTCTTCCCGCAGCAAATAATACCCCATTGTAGGGAGATGCCACCTTGTGTTTACCCATAGCCTGTGATGGGCTGTCCCCCCACCTCCTGGCTGCTGCTAGCGTCCATGCACAGGGCTTTGTTTGCAGTGAGAGCTGTTGTGTGGACACAGGGCCCTGTGCCAGGCCCTCTCCTGAGCATCTCACTGGATTTTCCCAACAGCCCTGGGAGGTGAGTGTCTGGGAGGAGGGGACTTGAGACTCAGCCGTGAGAGCTCAGTGAGCAGTAAGATTACCTCTGGATTTGAACTCCAGTCCCTGTGACTTGAAAGCTGTTCTCTCACATGCTCTGCTGCCTCTGGACCCCCATGCACCCTTCCTTCTCCCTCCTGCAGAGGCCACTTTGAACAAGCCTGAGCTCCTGGTGTTGGAGTAATGGCTGCCCATACCAAGGGAGGGGAGGCTGGCTGAGCAGGAGGGCACGTGGGCAGTGCACTGGGGGCCCTCGCTTAGTCACAGACGCCCCTGCTCTCTCCCCACAGCATCCTGGTGTACGGCAGTGTGGACACGGGGACCCAGTGCCTGGCGACCTGCAGGAGCCCAGGCCTGCAGCCTGTGCTCTGTCTCCGGCACAGCCCCTTCCACCTGTTTGCCGGCCTGCAGGACGGGACCCTGGCTGCCTACCCTCGGAGCAGCGGTGAGGACGGGGCTGGGTGTGGACGGGCAGTGCTGGGTAGTCATGTGTTAGAATGTGTACTGAGAGTAGATGTGATTGTTGATGCAGAGATTTAATTGGGAATCTTAGGGCTGGGGGATTTAGAGCTTATCGGGCCCCCGTGGGTCCTACACCTGTTCCTGAATTCCTGCTGAAATGAGATTCTACCACTGAGGGTCCTCGGCCAGATGTCTGAGACCCCAGTGGGTAGGATTAAGGACTCGGCACAGAGAGACCTGGATTGGGGTTCCTATTCTGCCACAGGTTGTGACAGCTCTGTGTGCTTGTGTGTGGCTTCTCCTTGTGCCTCGATCTCCTTACCTATAAAATGGGAACAGTGGTGGTGTCCCCTGTGAATGAGGACTGGTGAGTTAAAAACCTAGTGAAAATCAAGTCTGAGATGCAGTAAATCTCAGTAGAGGCAACATTTCAATCTCTCGTTGAAGGGTTGAGTGTTGGGCTGTTGAGAGGGCAGTGGTTAAAATCCCCCAGTCCCTTGATGGGAGAAAGCGGCAGTAACCTGCCCCTCAAAGATTTCCAGGAGGGCAGTTCCCCTGTCCTGTGAGGTTACGATGAGTTGGAATCGACTCCTCGGCATTGAGCTTATTTTGTTGAGCTGTTGATGAACTGTGACATCTGGAAAGTCAGAGCGGCGGTGTTTGAGCGGCTGCGTTTCCACGGACGGCCTAAAGTGCTTAATGGGTGTGCATTAGCTTGTGGAATTCTCACCACAGCCCTTGGGAATTGCTCGTACTTCATAGACAACCCAGCCGGTACTCGGGAGGTGACTCGGCTGAGCCAAAACCACACAGAGTGCTGTGGTCATGTCTCCGCTTGCCGGATAGCGTCAGTGCCTCCCAGTCTGGTGACGAGGGCCGAGCCAGGACGGCGGCAGTCCCTGTCCACTAGGCAGGGCGGCTGCGGCTGCGGCCAGTGGCTGCGGGTTTTCCCTCCTTCCCCCCTCTTGATACAGCTCTAATTGCTGTGTCATCACAGCCTGTTGCAGGGTTATAAACGGATATTTGTACTGAGCTATTTCTTTGCCACTTGGCTCTGTGTTGGTATTTTTAATTAGCTTTTGATAAGGCATTTATAGTTTTTAATTAAAGGGGGAAGAGGGAGGGGAAAAAAAATTCCTCTCACCGTCAGACCAAGTGTGGTTGTGCATGTAAACGCGGGCTGAGATCTCTGAAGATGGAGCTGGGACCCGTGGGCACCACCCACGCCAGCGTCCCCACCCCCACCCTCACCCCTGTTGGGGTCACTGCTGGCCCCTCCTGGCTCATTGGTGAGGGACCCTGTGGTTAAGAGGAGGGGAGGAGTTTGATTCTGACCATTGACTTGTAGCCTCCTAGGGCTGGACCTTGTAGTTCATTAGAATCGGAAGACTGTGGGAGTCCACACATCCACTTCCTAAATGGAAAGGGGTTGTCCAGTGTCCCCCAAGGTACCTGAGACCTGCTCGCAGTGTCCTGCCACAGAGGTGACCAGGTGTTGGCTGCTCCATGCAGACCTGGGGGCCATGTGGCCAGGAGGCAAGTCTAAGATCTGGTTCCCAGCTTTCCCCCTTTGCAAACATCTGCCTGTCACGTCTTCCTGAGAATCCACTGTGTACCCTGGACACAGGTGAACAAGAGGGATAGACCCTGCCACTCATGGAGTTCGTCATCTGTAGAGAGGATTCCTTAAGTCAACAAGCAGAAAGGTAGAAAGCTCGACACTGTGCTGTGGGAAGGAACAGGGTGTTACCAGGGAGCCTGGGCTGCCTGGACCTGGGATCCGGCATCTGGCTAAGGTCTCCCCAAGGAGTAGGGTCCTAGAGATGAGACCTGAAAGAGGAGTGGCCAGGCAAATGGAGAGCTAGGAAACAGCGTGTTTTCAGCAGAGGGAAGGGCCTGTGTGGAGGACTGAAGGCAGCTGAGTGCATGGTCTATAAGGAAATGGAGAGGAGACTGCTGTGCTGGGCAGAAGCTGGAGAGAGCAAGAGGCAGAACTGTGGGGCCTTGGATTTGTCAGCATGCAGGTGGAAGAAAGCCTGGTGTAGTTTGTAACATGTCAGTTTGCTAATGGAAAGGTCTACGGTTCAAATCCACCAGCTATACCAAGGGAAAAAGATGAGCAGTTTTCTCCCATTGAAATCTACAGCCTAAGAAGAGTATTGAATGTACCATGGACTGCCAAGAAAACAAACAGATCCATCCTAAAGAGGGTTAAACCAGGCTGCTCCTTGGAGGCAAGGATTCTGGGGCTTCGTCTGACATACTTTGGACATGTTGTAAGGAGAGACAGGTCTTTGGAGAGGGACATCATGCTGGGTAGAGTGGAGGGATGGCGCAGGAGGGGAAGACCCTCTATGAGGTGGATTGATTCAGTGACTGGGGTAATCGGGATGGGTGTGTCAGAGGCAGCGCGATTGGCACAGGATAGAGCAGGGTTTAGGGCTGTTGTACATAGGGTTGCTATGAGTCGCAAACGACTCGACGGCACATAACAACAACAACAAGATATTCAATAGAGGATCACTCTGTGTTTCATTGATTATGCAGAGTCATTTGGCTGTGGATCACGACACATTGTGGCTAACCTTGAGAAGAAACGGAATTCCAGAACACTTGGTTGTGCTCACATGAAACCTCTACTTGCACCAGGAAGCATTTGTCAGAGCAAGGAAACACTACGTGGTTCAAAATCAGGCAAGAAGTGCACTAGGGATGCATCCTCTCTCTTTTCAGGGTATGCGGGACAGATCATTTGGGACCTTATGAGGAAGAATGCAGCATCAGCATTGGAGGAAAACTCAGCAACCTGTGTTATGCAGATGACACAACCTTGCTTTCTGAAACTGAGGAGGACCTGAGGCATTTTCTGTACAAGGTCAAGGACTGCAGTCTTCAATATGAATTGAAGCTCAGCACTAAGAAAACAAAGATATTCTTACCGCTGGGCTGATTGGCAGCACCATAATAGAGGGAGAGGAGATTGAGATTGTTAATAGCTTTGCCTTGCTTGGTTCCACAGTCAGCACTCTGTACCAGCAGCCAGGAAATCAAAAGATGAATTGTATTGGGAAAATCTGCTGTCAGGGACTTTGCCAGAGGCCTGAAGAGCAATGATGTCAGTCTAGTGACTAAGGTGCACCTGATCCAAGCTGTGGTCTCCACAATAACTTTTAGAGAGCTGGACAGTGACTAAAGATGATAGAAGAAAAATTGGTGCCTTTGCATTGTGCTGGAGAAGAATATTTATCATACCATGGACTGATAAGAGAACCAACAGATCTGTCCTGGAGAAGATGAAACCAAGCTACTTCTTGCAGGCAAGGATTTTGAAGCTCCATCTCACATACTTTGGGTGTGTTGCCAGGAGGAACCAGTCTTTGGAGAAGGACGTTATACTTGGAAGGGTAGAGAGACAGCACAAGAAAGGAAGACCCTGGATGAGATGGATTGACTGAGTGGGGCAATGGGGGTAGGTGTGTCAGAGATGATGAAATTGGCTCAAGATATAGGGCAGAGTTCAGAGCTGTTGTACATAGGGTCGCTATGAGTTGCAAGCTTCTCAGTGGCACATAACTACATGAGTCAGAACTGATTGACAGCAGTGGGTGGGTTTTGTGGGGAAGCAGAAGGAGGTGTCAGCAGGTAGTTGAATACCAAGCCCACTCCCGGTGATCGGTGATCGAAGATTGGCTGGGAGGGTCAGTGCAGATAAGGCTGGTGGTCTCCCTGTCTGGACTCAGGGGTAGCTTAGTACATGGTGTGGGACTGTGAGGGATTCCTCCTCCCACCTTCACCGGGGTTAGGCCACTGTAGTGGCAAAATGGGCAGTCTCCACCCTTTGCAATTCACAGCCTCAGAAACCTGATGGAGAGTCCAGAAGTGGTGGTAAGTTGTGGCTGGGTCTGAAATCAGCACCTCAGCCCAAGTGAAAGGGCTTGCCTTCTGGTCCTCCAGCTGCACTCGGGCCTGGTAGGTAGGAGCCTTTTTCAGAGCTGCTCTTGGGGCACACGGCCTGACACAAACACAGCTCAGCTCTGCTGCCCCCCTGGTGGCCTGGAGGGTCAGTGACGGATCCAGCAGCAAATGGGTGAATTCTGAATCATCCTGACTCTGTCACAGTCCAGCCATTCTCCATAAAGTCCTCCAGTCTGGGATCTTTTAGCAGCAGATTGCCAGGCCCGTCTTCCGAGGTGCCTCTGGGTGGATTCAAACCAGCAACTCTACAGCTAGTGTTTAACCATTTGCAGTATCCAAGAACTCGGTAAATGTTTATTCCTACTAGTAGTTTTGGCTGAGATCAAGCCCTGTCTAAATTGGCATTCTTGGCCCACACTTTAGCTCATCATAAAAGGGGAGGAGAGAAATATTAAGCACAAAGGTAGAACGCTGGGCTCACCTAGTCCTGGAGGGCCTGCAGAGCAACCTCTGTAAGAGTCCATGATCACCAGGCCCCATGGGCCCACAGACTGTCAGAGCTGGGAAATGCCATAAATGGGGGTTCTTCATCCAGCAGACAGACGGCAAAAGAGTCTAAAAGCATTGTGGGTATGGCAATCACTGAACTCCTCCCAAGAGCCTCTGCTTATCTCTTCATTCATTCATTCATTCATTCATTCATTCATTTATTCAACAAGCATGTACTGAGAGCACCCAGGAAGTGGTGGTCACTGAGCCTTGTACTGGGGACCCAGAGTGGAGTTAGGCCCTGATAGCCTGTTTGGTCCCAGGTTAGGGATCTCCTCCGTCATTTCCTGGCATCTGGGCAGGCACAGAAGCATCCCCAGGCCTTAGTGGGCTGTGGGGATGTGGCCCAGGGTCAGCCCTTCAAGGACACAGATGGTGGAGTGGTTGAGGGGCTGAGCTGGGCCAGGCTGCAGGCGCTGAGCCCCTGCTATGAGAGCTCTGAGTCTCAGTGTCCTCTGAAGGACCTTGCCTCACCGAGAAGGACAGAGCTGCAGTGCACACTAGAACTTAGAGCCGGAGAGCGGGGCGCAGTGACAGGACTTGTTACCCTGGTTGTTGTCATTACTGTTACTCTTACTATTACTTGCCAGCAGGGATTGTCCTCCGCTGGGGCTTGATGACTCTCACCCTCTCACTCTGCCTGGATCTAACCCCTGAGGGGACCAGCCAGGAGAAGTGGGGGGAATGCAGGAGGTGCTCAAACCTTCCGAGGTGCCTTTTGGGAACCAGACCTACGTTTCCATTTGTGTGGTGGAAAGCTGGTGCTGGGCCAGACAGATGGGCTGTCACAGAGCAGATCATTGTGTGTATGAGAGTGCGTATGCGTGTTTTAGAACACGTGGGTGTTTACCTTGAGCCATTGGGGGCAAGGATCGGGTAGAAAGGATGGAGCCCTGTTCTAGTCGTGTCCTGGACCTACACTGATTATATGTAAAATCTTAATGTGATAGCGTGTGAGGCCTGGAAGGAGTTTAGAGGATAGTGTTCATTCTAGAGTCTCCTTATGGCGAGATGAAGAACTGTGTCCCAGCAGGGGAAGCCTGTGGTTCGGATCTCTCCACAGGGACACTACACCCTATATTTCCTGCAGGGCAGTGTGAAGCTTGCAGCAAACAGGAGTTGTTTGTGTCCATGTGATCCTGGGGCATCTTCACCCCACGCGTCAGGCAGCCACAGCCATCCTCTGCTCCACCAAGGGTCAGCCTAGAGGGTGCCACGACTCGTGGAGCGGCAAATTCTGTTACGACGGAGCACAGTTCTCATTTCCTAGTTTTGGGGGGCATGACTTCAGCACCCCCAGCTGTTGCCTTCCAGTAGCAGCTCCCACTTTATTGGACGGATCTCTAGCTTCAAAGCACTGCTCTCTTCTGGCCACTAGGGGGAGCCCAAAGCCTTGCTTTTTTTGGTCCTGGAGTCTTGGTGGAGGTCAGCATCTCCGGCTGCCTCCCTTCTTGTTGCCGCTGCTCAGCCCCAGCGACCTTTGGAGACTGAGTAGATAGGAGAGTTTGGGGAAGGAGGCTTGGACCCGAGGCGGCCAGAGCTGAATTTGAGTCCTGGCTGGCGGGCCCTGAGCACCAGCTTCTTGCTCCTTGGGTCTGTAGTCACTCTAGTCAAGTGGCGTTAGCACCTGCTTCCACAGCCCCTTGTGCTAACGATATCTAACAATAAGAGCTAATGAGCACCCAGTTCTTTGTAGCTGTGTGATTCGGGCTGTTGTTTAAACTCTCTGTGTCTCCGTTTTCTGTAATAAAGCAGGCATGTTGATATTTTAGCTACATAAGCATGTGGGCATTGAGCTTGCCAAGGAGAAGAGTGCCTGCCACACCACCATCTGTAGCAGTAACCATCACCTCCCGGCACCCGTACTAGCACTGTGTTAAAGGTCTTCGGTGTGCTTATCTTTGCAGTTTCTGGTGTAGTGCAGGCAGGGTTCTCATGCCCATTGTACAGATGAGGACACTGAGGTACGGAGAAGTGAAGCTGAAGGTCAGGCAAAAGTTCAGAAACCATAGTCAGTATTCTGGCCCCGTCCACTTCCTGCCTGCTCCTGCCTGTGGGCTGGAATAAGCAGTTTTAAAAGGTTTTTTAAATTATTTTTTTTCTGGAAAGGGGTGCTCCTATTCCCCAGGTCTTAGTCAAACTAGGAGGCTGCCAATTTTAAGGGATGGAAGTTTGAGAGGAGAAGCTAATTTGTAAGTAGGGAGGGTAGGGAGAGAGGGTATCTGGGAACCTGCCTGGAGTCAGGGTGAGGATCTGACTTAATCTTGTGGGCCTCCTCACATGCCGGGTGGGGGCTTCCATCACACTCCCTCCACCAACTCAGGGATAGCCTGGTCCTGTCTTGCCAGCCCAGGCACTGCCCCCACCATGCCAGGCCAGGCATTCACTCCCACCATGCCAGCCTAGGCACCGCCCCCACCATACCAGCCCAGGCACTGCCCCCACCATACCAGCCCAGGGACCGCTCCCACCATACCAGCCCAGGCACTGCCCCCACCATACCAGCCCAGGCACTGCCCCCACCATACCAGCCCAGGCACCTGCCACAACCATGCCAGGCCAGGCCCCCACTCCCACCATGCCAGCCCAGGGACCCAGCCTCATCATGCCAGCCAAGGGACTCACCCCCCACCATACCAGCCCAGGGACCTGCCCCCACCATGCCAGGCCAGGCACCCACTCCCACCATGCCAGCCCAGGCACCCACCCACACCATGCCAGTCCAGGTACCCACTCCCATCATGTCAGCCTAGGGACCCAACTCTATTGTGTCAGCCTGGGCACCCAAGCCCACCTCTTGAGCCCAGGCGTCCAAGCCCCAGTGCCAGCCCATGCCCCCACTTCCATCATTGTCGGCCCCAGAACTCGGCCCCACCGTGTCTGCCCAGGCTCCCAGTCCTACTGTGTCAGCCCGGGCCCAGCACCTGGCTTAGGGAGAAGGGTCTGTAATTGCACTGCTTTGCTCTCTTTCCAGAGACCCAATGGGAGTGTGGGCGGGGTTGAGGGGCACTGAGACGCTAGTGTCTGGCTCTCTTCTCCCCAGGCTGCAGCCCTCTGCTGTCCCTCCAGGAATGCCCCAGCCCAGGCTGCCCCAGGCTGGGCCCTAGCTGCCGCCTCAGCTTCATCCTCCCACCTGGCATGTCGGCGGGGCAGGATGTGGCATTGAGTCCAGAGGAAGTACTGCTGCAGTGAGGACTCCTCAAAGCAAAAACCCACTGCAGCGAGTCGTTTTCAACTCCTAGAGCCCCTCTGCTGGTTTCAGTAAATCTGAACAGGAGCCCACCTGCCCTTCTCCTGAGCGGCAGCCGTTCACATCACTGAGAGAGCAGAGCAAGCAACACCTAACACACTGCACCACCAGGACTGCCTTAGACTCTCCTCAGTGGCAGGGAAGTGATGTGTAGGTGGGCCGGGCTGGGTAAGGACGGACAATCCACATTTAGGACAATGGAGGGAGCTCTCCAAGCTTCCTCCTTCCCCACTGCCCATAGGGACATCTCTGCAGGAAGAATAGTATCAGCACACAGGACAGCCAGCAGAAGTGGCTTGAAGTAGAGGAGAAGACCTGTGAGAAGGCAAGAGGCAAGATTCAATCTAGATAAGCTCTTGTGTCAGAAGTGTCCTCAGACGATCTTGTTAACATCCCCTGTCCCCATTTTACAGATGGGAAAGCTGAGGCCCTGAGGGAACAATTTGGCTCAAAGTCCATAGTGAGTTGGTAGCACGGCCCAGGCCCAAGACCCCGGGTCCTTTCATCACAGCACTGCCCTGGCAGGACCTAGTGTGGGTGCTGTCTCTTCTCATAAGCCTCCCTGGATTTCCCCCTGTGCGGGAGTCCCTTCCATTTCTGCAATCCCCAGGGCCCTCTTTGCACTTGATGTACGGTAACTGCTGATTAATTGGTTTGTTTCTCAGCCCAGTGGGGATTTCCTTAAGTCAGAGGTTGTGTCTGATTCATTTCTTTCTTTCCAGCACCCAGCCCATGGCCTAACAAGGAGTAGGTGTGTAGAATGAGTGATTAAAAGAGAGGGAAAGAGAGCTGAATGGGGAGAAACAGAGAGAGGAAGGACAAAGGGGAAGATTGGCATTGAAGTGCCCCGAGAGGGTGGGATGTGAGTGGTGGGAGCCTTGGCTTAGTGGTAAGGAATTGCACTGCTAATGCAAAGGTACGTGGTTTGAATCCACCAGCTGCTCCATGACAGAAAGATGGAAAGTCTCTTCCCATGTGATTTATTGCCTCTGAAAACCCATTGGAAGGTCAGCTATGGACCCATTCTGACTTGACTGTGTTCAACAGTAACAATAACAAGCAAATAAGAAGGGAGCTCTGGTGGCCTAGTGGTAAGGAGCTGAGTTGCCATCTCTAAATCTCGTGGTTCGAATCCCAAAGCTAATCCATAGGAAAAAGGTGGTCATTTTCCTCCCTTGTGATTGATGGCTTCTGAAACCCCACTGGAAGGTCAGTTACGTGTTGGCTCTAAGGCGGTGGCACTTAAACAACAATAACAAGCAGGTGGGAAGGTCACCATCCAGCTGGGAAGAGGGAGAGGAGCCACAGGAAGGAGTGAGGGGGAGTTGTGGCTGGCTTGGACTCTGCTGGCCTTAGCGTCCGGAGCACGGGGAGCCCTGGGCCCCCTGCCTGCCTGACACCTAATCCCTCCCCATCTTGACTGTTCCCCTGCTCTCTACCAGGAGGAGTCCCGTGGGACCTGGAGAGCCCGCCTGTGTGCCTGACCGTGGGACCTGGGCCTGTCCGCACCCTGCTGAGCCTGGAGGATGCAGTGTGGGCCAGCTGTGGGCCCCGGGTCACTGTCCTGGACGCCACCACTCTGCAGACTCAGGTACTGGCCCTGTCCCTTAGCTCCTGGCCCATTAGCCATCTGCCAGTGGAGCTTTCTTGTGCCCCACCTGGCACTGTCCTGGGCCCCTCACTATGTTTTGGGGATCGATACAGACTGACTTTGTGCAGAAGCAAAGGGCATCTAGAGCTTGGTTTTGGCCCCTTGAGGGAGGAGGGCCTGGCCTGGCTCTGTCTGGTTCAGTTGGGCCCATGGCCAGCACTGACCAGCAGCACTTCCTGCTCCCACCTCGGCCACGCCCAGGGCCCGTTCTGCACTGACCTGAGAATTGGGAATGTTCCTTGAGCAGTGTATCTGTGACCTTTGCTGTCACTTGACTTTTTTGTTTCATTTGTAATTTGGAGTTAGCCACCACCAGACCTAGAGAAAAATCAAGCAGTTTGCTCTCTACTACCAACCTAATGCTGAGTGGTTCAGATCCATCCAATTGCACCACAGAAGAAAAGCCTGGCAATCTGTTTCCATAAAGATTATAGTCAAGAAAACACCACGGCGCAGGTCACATGGGCCACCAAGATCAGAGTCGACTCAACAGCAACTGGTTTTAGGGCCAGAGGGGTGCTTTTGGAGAAGACCCCTAATCCAAGGAGATGGGGACCCCCAGGTGTGCTGACTCAGGCAAGGCTCCGCCTTTGCCCACTGGGTTGTGTCTTCTACATCCGCTTAAGGAGATAGCTAGATAGCAGAGCAGGGGCACCAAGTGGCGTCCTGGAATGTAATAAATACCCTGGTGATCAGAGCTGAGTCACCGGACAGGTGGGGAAACCGAGGTCCAGAGCTGGCTGCGCGCCACCTGGGGCCCTGCATCAAGTTCTCAGGCTCACGAGCACCTCTCTCCCCACCTTTATTTAATAGTCTTTGCATAAGTGGACATGGAGTCTTCGGAGCTCGGTGAACGTTTCTGGCTGGTGCCCCTGTACTGGTCTACTTGTGGGAATGTTAGTTTACCCAGCTGTAAAAGGGGAATAATTTCTCCTTCCTGGACTCCTTTCCCCAGTTAGTGAGAGGATGCTGGCCAGACGTACCCTCCCAGCAGCTCTGAGGAAATGTGGATGAATATTGGAGAGGGGAGGGGGTAATCCCTAGAGTCCAGCATTGGTGGGGAGTCTTGAGTGGTTAATACACTCGGCCGCTAACCCAAAGACTGGGGTTTTGAGCCTGCCCGTATGAGGTGCATCAGAAGCAAGGCCCGGCAGTCTGCTTCTGAAAAGTCAGCCACTGGAAACCCTGTGGAGAGCTCTGTGCTGATGCATGTGTGGCTGCCGTGAGGCAGAAGAAAGGCCTGGCTGACTACTGCAGAAGAGCCCCGGGGAGAGCGGTTCTGCTGTGACCCATGTGGTTGCCGTGAATGAGGATCAGCTTAATGGTAGCTGGTGTTGGTACTGGTAGCCGTGGACCAGGAGCCTATGCAATGGACACTCCCCCAGAGTTTCCGATTCTGGGACTAGTTTCTCCTGGCTGGGGAAGGGGACCAGAAACCAAGGATGAGCAGCTGTGGTCACAGACCCCCTTTCCAACCCCGAGTCCCCTGTTAGGTACTTCTTGGCTCCTCAGAGGCCTCTCATCTACTCTGTCTTTTGAGAGGAAGGCAGGCCTTTGGGTGCTTCCCTCCTCTGTACTCCACGTGGGTCTCAATGCTTCATCTCTGACCCCTCAGCCTGCTCTCCTGGAAGCCCTTCTCCCCGTGTCCCACACAGACCAGGAACCCCGGAGCTCCCCTCAACCACAGCCCGAGATGAGACAGTAAGGAATACAGGTGTTCAGCCAGTGGCCCTGTGCACTGGGTGTCCTGATTTCAGGTAGTTCTGGGAGGAGAGAGGGAGGCACAGCCCCTGCCCTGAGTGACCCCTAGTCTGTGTGTGGAGACACAGCCTTTGACTTCAGAGCCTGCAGTCTGATGAGGGTCAGTCAGCTCCTGACCTAAGTATAGAGACAATCAACCAGGAGACATGGACAGCCTCACTAAGAGTGAATGAGATGGGAGTGTGCAGGCCCCAGCTCCCCAGTACCTCCTGGGGACATCGGCAGGGCTGCCCATGGGGGTAACAGGAGGGAAAAGGGGGTGGAAGAAGAACTTGGATAGAAGGGAAGAAACACTTCCTAGATGGCTGTTCCGAGGAGGGGATTGGAAGGCTGTTGGATCCCAAAACCACAGGCAGGGAGACTGGGGACAGAGAGAAGGAGACTGAGGAGAGAGGACATGAGGCCAGCAGGGCTTAACCCAGGCTCTCCTGGCAGCCCTTGAGCTCCCAGCAGGCTTAGAGGGGGATGAGGGGGATGATGATGCCTCAGCAAAGACAGCGGCCATCACAGTCCTGCCCTGTCCTCTCGGTCCACGTGCTGTGAGTGGTTGCTGCTGGACACTAAGTCCTCTGGGCACGTGAAGTTCTAGGGCCAGGCCGCTTCAGATGTGACCTAACGGTGTGTATGCTAAGCAGTGGAACTTACCGTCCTAGGCCTCAGTTACTTTATCTGTAAAATGGAATGATACTTGTGGTGGTTACTGTGAGGACTGAGTGAGGACACTTGTATAAAAGGGCTGTTTCACACACTACTGAACACATAGTGGGTCGTCAACAAACATTGGTAATTACTGCAATTTACTTGCCTGACTTAAGTCACTGCTGTACAGGCATCTGCTGTTGTCATTGTGGGTTTGGTTCGTGACCATTGCAATAAAGCAAGAATTGCCATAAAACTAGTCATGACAGTTTCGGTTCCGGTCTGTTAATAGGAGCCGTGGTGGCATGGTGTGCGTGTCTCCGGCAGTTCAAACCTGCCAGCCGCTCCATAGGACAATGATACGCAACCTTTATTCCTTAAGATTTATAGCTTTGGAAACCCGCTGGAGGGTCACTGTGAGTCGGAATCAACTTGACCCCAATGGATTTGGTTTCTTTGTTTAGGTGTATTTTTTGGTTTTTTTTTTAGTCTATGAAATAGGCCAAGAGAGCAAACAGGCTTGTCCAGAGAGTGAAGATCGAGCGCCCTTTGGAGACAAGGACAGTGAAATTCTATTGTACATACTTCAGGCATGTTGATAGGAGGGGCTGATCCTTGGAAGGGTGGAGGGTCGGGGTAAGGGACGAGGACTCTCGGTAAGATGCTTTGACCCTGTGACTGTACTAATGGGCCCTGGTGTTTCAAAGATGAGGAGGAGGAGGAGGGCACAGGACCTCTTGTTCATAGGGTCACTGTGAGTCACAGTTGACTTCACGGCATATTGTTATTGTTGTGTACTGTCAAGTTGGAACTAACCCACAGCGTATCCGGCCCTCCAGTGGCTGGCTTTTCAGAGGCAGTTAATTGCATGTGAAGAGACTGCCTGTCTTTCTCCCACGGAGCAGCCGGCAGATTTGAACCATGTGCTTTCCTGATTGCGGCACAGCTTCTTACCACTGTTGTTGTTGTTGTTGTTATGTGCCGTTGAGTCGTTTGTGACTCATAGCGATGTACAACAGCCCTAAACTCTGCTCGATCCTGTGCCAATCGCACTGCCTCTGACACACCCATCCCGATTACTCAATCAGTCACTGAATCAGTCCACCTCATAGAGGATCTTACCACTAGGCCACTAGAATTCAGTTGACAGCATAGAACAACAATTAATCATTCAGGAAGCTCTGGTAGTCTAGTGACTAAGGAGTCGCGCTGCCAATCTAAAGGCCAGTGGTTTGAATCCACCTGCTGTTCCAAGGGAGGAAGATAGCCAAGCTCATCCCATGCTTTTTACAGCCTCTGAAAGAAAACTCACTGGAAGATCAGCTAGGGGTCAGTTCTGACTTGATGGCAATGTGTTAGAGGTAGTTATTAAACATGAAATAGCATTATGAAGAAGTTTGAAATTACCAAAATGTGGCAGAGACACAAAGTGAGCACATTCGTTTGGGAAAACAGTTCTGATAGGCTTGTGGTAAACTTGATGCAGGGTTACCACAGCCTTCAACTTATTAAAAAAAAAATCAACTCCAAAACCCCAATAACTGCAGAGCATGAGAAAGCAGAGCACAAGGTGTGTCTGTGTAAGTGGCCTATTCTGCAGAGCATGATAAAGCGAATCACAGTATAACGAGGTGTGTCTGTGTAAGCTGCATATTTGGAAAGCCAAGCAGCTCCTAGGGTCGGTCTCATCAGTGGGTGTGGGCGTCTGTCCACGCTGCGGACCTGTCACCCTCCTTTCCCTGGGAAGGGGCTTCCTCTTGTCAGTGTCTGGAGAATAAGGGACAGATGGTCATGAAGAAGGCCGGAGGCTGGGGCTAGTCAGCCCTCTCATACCTGACTGTGCTCCCGGCAGCCTCAGCGCCGTCCTGCCCAGCCACGGTCTCCTCCGCAGCCCCGTCCAGCGCGGCCTCAGGCTTCAGAGCAGCTGCATGATTTAAGATTAGTTCTGGACCAGCTGCTCTTAAGAAGAGGATCAATACGGCCTTTCACCTGCCTTGCACACTGTGGAGAGCATATGGAGACCCGTGGCTGGGGGAGAGGTGGGGAGGCAGAGAGGGCGGTCATGGTGACAAGGGAGGCCCCTGCCGCAGGGGGCCGGGGGGAGCAGGCAGGGAGGCCGACGCAGCCGGGGAAATTGGGAACTTTCCGCGAGGCAGCACAGTGTGGGCGGCTCGCCTTCAGTACACACAATCATTCGGCCCAGTAACAAGGTGATCGCCATGCATATTTAATGCAGCCGTGCCCCCGTGGCTGGGACCGGAGGAAGCAGCGGTTCTGCTGGCTGCTGGTAATGACCATGGACCCGCTTTTCCTCCCTGCCCAGCGCGTGGCTAGTCCTGGGCTTGAAGCTATGCCCACAGCCAGGCACCTGCAGAGCAAAGCCTCCCAGGGCAGGGGCATTGGGGTTGGCAGGGCCAGACGGCTTGTTAGAGAGGAAGGGCCTCCCTGAGTCGAATTAACCACCAGGCTTAAGAACAGCCACCTTGCCCGCCTCACTGTGGGAGGATGTGCTTGGAGCTGGAGGCCCTGGCTAGGAGATACGCCTGAGCGTGTCACCAGTGTGACTGACTCCAATAGGACTAGGAGCCCTGATGGTGCAGTGACTTAATTATTGGTCTGCAGTTTGAATGCACCAGCTGCTTCTGGAGAACAAGATACGACCGTGTGATGCTGTAAAGATTTACAGCTCTGGAAACCCCAAGGGGCAGCTCTACTGTGAGTCAGAATAACTCGACAGCCATGGATGTTGTTGTTGTTTATAGGAGGCTAGTCTGTGGTTTATGTTGTTAACTCTTGAGTTTTTTCTTATTTTTCTCATCACCAGGAAGGAATATGCCAACATGTCTTGCTTAACAGAGACTAGGCATGAGTTTAAGCCCCTGACGAGTTTAAGCCCCTGACTTGTATGAATTCTTTGCATCCTTAATGACCGATGAGGTACTGTTATTCTCACCTTACAGATGAGGAAACAAAGGCACAGAGAGGTTAGGCCACTTGTCCAAGGTCACAGAGCTGCAGAAGGAAGGGCAGAGTCTGAGCCCCGGGGTCTGGCAGAGCCTGTGCTCTGCAGGAGGGGCTCCTTCCCCTTTGGGCTGCATTGAGACCCTGCAGTTTTCTGTCCTGTCCTACAAGATGGTGGAGGCTCCCATTAGCTCACGTGCTTGTGTTTCTACCAAAACCTCCTCTTTGCTTGCGGCAAAGGCAGGGCTTTGTTCATCTTTGGCATTTGGGGTCCAGCACGGGGGTTGGCACATAGTGGACACTCATTAGTTAAGTGGTCATGGGGGGTACCACGCACCCCTAGACTTTCAGGTGGGAAACACCTCTGTACGAAGTGCTGCAGGTCCAGGAATGAATAAGACCCAGTCGCAGCCATCAGAGCTCAGAGCCTAGTGTGGGCAGAACAGCCTCAGGTCTGTTGGATTCATCCCACTGTAATGGGGGGGGGGCGGGTGGAGAGTGAGGACCCAAGGGAGGAGGGGCTGGGGGAAGGAGCTGCATCCAGGAGGGGCTTCTGGGGGTGGGTTCTTGAGCTAAGGCTCTCAGTTGATTGAGGAAGAGAGGATGTTCTAGGCAGCCAAAGTGATGGGAACCAGAGAGTGCTAGCCACGTGGGACATGGAGTGAGTAGCTTCATGGGTGTGAGCTCTGAGCTGGGTCTGCCCTGAGCAGCCTCGTGTCCTGGGCCTGAGCCTCCCCTGCACACCGGCCCCTCTCGGGCGCCGTAACCAGCGTGGAGCCTCACTTCCCCCCCGCAAAGCTGTGCCCGCTGCCGCTTCATGCCCAAGGTCTGTTTCTGGGTTTTATGTTGCCCACTGACGGCTTGTTCAGCTCCTTGATCCCAGCGGGGGCAGCAGCGAGGCCGGTTAAATAATAATGTCGCTCACCGGGGCCTGTGTCAACACCGCGTCGTCCATGTTCATTATCTAGATCGCCACCTTCAAAGTCTAATCCAGTCGTCTGGAGTTCATTTTAACCGATCGCTGGAGGGGGAAGCCAGCTGCGGGATGATTGTTGCATCTTAATTTAAAAGAAAACTTATTGGGGACGGGCTGGCGGGAGGCCTGTGGTGTGCCGGCTGCACCTTGCCGAGTCAAGCATTGTGGGCACCATGGCAAGGCCACTCTTTGATATGACCTGTGGTCCCGCGTTCCTGCCACCCCAGCTCCTAGAAGGGTGGTTGAAGGGACACGGGAGAGGCGGCAGCGACCAGACTGAGCTGAGAAAGTGCACTGTGAGATTAAAACCTCACAATACTGATGAGATATGGCAGCTGTGCTCATTTTACAGATGGGCAAATAGACCAGAAGCTGGACCCTAGGCTTGCAGTCAGTGGCCGCTGCCCTCCGTCCAGGCTGGCCCCTGTCAGTCTTCCAGCAAGCCACACTCCTCCTTATTGCTCGACGTGGCCTCTGCTGTTCCCTCTGCCTAGGTCACTGGGCCGCACCCAGCCTCCCTTGTCTTCAGGTCTCAGTGTGGCCAGCTGACCACTCCACCGACATCACTTCCCCTTCAGTCACACTCTCACCCCCACTCTTTTCGTTGTCACCCTTGCACATGTCACTCCCTGACATTGTCGCCTCCGTGGTTGCACGTGGTGCAACATGATGGTGCACATGGGTGTGTTGTTTGCACCCACCAGAGGAAAACTGTCCATCTGTGTCTCTTGCTGGTGGGTCCCTGACCCGGGCACCGCACAGCCCCTCAGCTGGGTTTGTGACTGCCCCTCGTCTTGCACAGGGGTACCCTCTTTGAAGTGGGAGCTGTGTGGAGCAGGCTGCAGACGAGGGAGCTTGCAGGCGCCCATGTGATGCTGTGCTGTGAATTCTGAGCGGCAGGTACCAAGTCTGGGCTGGAGAACTTTCTGAGGAGGAATTGCATCTACCATGGTGTGTGTAGGTCAGTGGTCGCTCCTAGAGTCCGTGGAAAGGGCAAAGGGGTTGCCAGAAGGTCTGTGGACCGCAGAGGTGCGTTCTGCCTGGATGGCAGCCACACCACAGTGTAACACGGGCACCTCCACGCTGACCTTCAGCAAGGACCTTTGCTGAAGAAGCGTGGACACATGCAAATGGGACAGGTGTGTCACGTGAGGGACTGGGCCTCTGCCCCTGACCTCGCCGCGTGCCAGCCTTGAGGTGTTTGCATGGTAATACCTCATGGTCAGGGCTCAGCTGGTCCGGGTGAGGGGTCCAGGCTGGCCGTGAGGTTCCCTGTGTAGACTGCTCTGGTGCAGAGGGGTTACCGTGGGGAGAGGATGCCACCCCGGTTCCACCTGGAGGGCCTGCCCTGAGGGAGTCTTGACGTCCTTGCTCTCTCCTTGAGGAGGGCTGTCCGAAGCCCCCTCTGTTTAACACATACTAGGTCACCTCGTGATCCGCTGGTGCCGGACACCCCTGGCCAGTCCTCCCCACAACTGCAGGTTGACATTTGGGATTGCAGCACTGCTTCTGACCTCTAGGCCACCTGAACTCTTGCGGGTTGACATTTGGGAGGGATAGCAGAATAATCTTGACCGAGACTCCACACATGAGGCCACATCAGGTTGGGGTCTGACGCACAGTAGGTACATAGTAAGCGGGATTGGAGGACAAGGGCAGCCATACGAGGCAAGACCCTGTCTGGGTTGTGTCTGATAAGTGTGGAAGGAAATGGGGGGCTATGCAGAACAGTTGACTGAGGGCTTGATTTCAAACAGCCCTGGAGGCGAGCGAATGAAAGGTGCTTACCAAAGCACCGGCTGTTAATAATCCCCGCCACCTCCGCTCCAGCCCCTCCGCCGCCCTCCGCCTGCTCCCGTGCTGGCCTGTGATACCAGCACTAATGCTTTTTGTCACCGTGCACCGCACAGAAGAAACCTCTCTGGATTCCTGGACACCAGCAGCCCCCGGATTTCCCTGTGCTCCCTCCAACGCACCCCGCCTTCTCCACCCTTAATTTTCACGTTTAGTGCCCAAACTTAGTTTGCATGTATTAGCTGTTGTAAATCTATCATAACAGTGTGACGCGGCATGAATAATGCATCACTGGGCTGTATTAGTTTTCTGTCTCCTGTCTTATTTATGACACGAAACGGGTGGGAATTTGCAAAAGCGGAATTTGGGCGCGGGGCTTCCTGGGTAATGGTATGCAAATGGGCGTGAGGGTGAAGCAGTGCACCCGGTTCTCCCCGCCCCAGAAACTGCCAAGGGAGGTGCCCGGTGGTGCACGCGGGTCGAGGTCACGCCTCTCCACCGGCTGTCTCTGCTTGGCACTTTTCATGATTTTTTTTTTTTAGGTGTGTGTCATTGTTGTCATTCTGTGTTTGTTTTTGTTTTTAATTAAAAGTTGGCAGGTAAAAACTTGAAGAATCGATTTTTCTGAAGATTGTGAAGACTCCCCAGTGGGCTCTGAAAGTAACCTGTTCAAAAGGAGTGGAGGTGTTGTCCAGCAGCAGGAAAGATAGAGGCTAGATGTTTAGAGGAACTTCCTTGCAGGAAGCCTGTGAAAGACAGGAGGTGGGGTGGTTGGGGAGTCCTGTGGGGTCCCCTTCCCTGGGGAGCATCAAGGACTAAATGCGCCCGCAGTGGCTCAGAGCTGTGGTTCCTACTCTGTTCTGAGGGTCCTAGAGTTTTTCAGGAGATGTCTTCAGATTCATTTTGTGCCTCAGGGGTCGGACATCAGCCTCTATCCTCCACCCGTCCGCCAGAGAACTTAGATCCTACCTTTGTTGAGTGTGTCATTTCCCGGAAAAATCAGTGATGAAGAGACTTTGTAGTTTTTTAAAAAAACAAACTTTGAGGCTGTGACTCAGTCGCAGGTCCTGTAATGTGACTCTGGGAATTGGAGCAGGACAGGAATTGAAGAAGCAGAGAGGAGAGGAAAGGCTGGGGGTCTGAACTGGTGACTTTTTAGCTGGCGGCTCTGCGTTCGTTCCCTTGAGCTAGCACATGTCCTTAGGAGGCTTTAGTGCGCGTTCCTTCGTGATTTCCAGATCAGTTCAGAGAGGCAGGGACTGCTCGGTGAGGGGTGGAGGGAAGAGTCAGGGTGTTTCTGACTCTAAAGTGTCAGGCCACCACCACCGCCCTCTTCTGCCTGCTTCCTGAGGCCATGGTCCATTGTCTCATTAGCTGTGCACCTGCCTGGCCATCCTCTTGCAGGATTGTAATTTGTTTGTGTGCCCTCTGAATTACCTGATGTTCAAGTGCAGCTATCCTGGGAAGGTGCTACGCTGACTCCTTGTTCATCTCACCTGCACTCAGCTCCCTTCTTTACTCCTACAACCGCTTTTCCAGGCAGCCTCCCCCCCATGACTTCCCACAGCATCTGCCATGTCATCTAGGCCAGCGTGGCCGCTCGGCTCGGAAGGGCTGATGACCAGAGGTGATGACCGAGTTAAGGGACTGGCTGTGTGCTCTCCTGAATACCTAACCTAGGTGAGAGAGGGGAGCTTTGTAGTATTGGTAGTGAGGCCAGACAAGTGGCAGCACTAGTCTAGGCTGGCACAGAGCAGCTGCCCTGGACAAAAGACCTTGCCCACTGGGATTGGCTCCCACACTCATGCTCATACCCTTCAACAGAGCCCAGGGGTCCAGGAGAGGAGCAAGAAGGGGCTGGGCTCCCTGGAGTAGGCATCTTACTGACCTGACCACTAAGCCTCCCAGTCCTATTTTTTACACACCCTGCCTGTCTCCCCAGCCGTTGGCTTCCTGGCTCCCAGCTCTGTTCTCTCCATCCCAGAGGGTCAGAATGGGAGCCCAAGGGGCTTCTCCACCACACTGTGCCCCCTGGTCCTGGCAGGACGGCTCTGTTGAGTTTATGGAAGGGGCTAGTGGGATCAAGAGGAGGTGGGCACTCTTCTCAAGGGAGAAGAGAAGGTGAATGTGTGGGTCAGTGAGCTGTGATTTATGACACCCCTACTGTGTGCAGGGCTTCATCCTCGAGCTGCACGTTGTCTTTGGTGCATTCCTCATGGATGGTGAATGCATTCTGAGAGGCGGCTGCAGCTGCATGCTCTTTCATGCCATACTTTTCTCTTTCTTGGTCTCGTCCACTCTTCCTCGCGTGGCCCTCTCCTCTCTGAGCACAAAGTCATCTCTCCCTCTTCGTGGGTTGCTTTGCTCGCTCTCCTCTTTCCTCTCGTCTCTGACTTCACTTTATGTTACTCTGGGTGTTTTTGTTTCTCTCTCTCAGTTGCTCCCTTGGTAGGGTGCACACCCTGCAGCTCCAGTACTCCCTGCCCAGCAGGAAGGGTTTTTGTTTTGTTCCTGGGCCTGAGCTCCAGCCGTGAAGTGCATCCTTCTGGATCTACCCCCTTGTAGGAGGCTGGGGGGGGGGGTTTACTGGGTCAGCAGAGACCCCTGAGTTAGTATTTGCTGAGACTCCCCTCTGAGACTATCCCAACATTTTTGCAAGTAGCAACCCCTTGTAGCCTTTCCATCACCCCATGGGTAACTTCTATGATTGCCTTTGTTATAAAGTTGAGGAAACAGGCAGTAAGTGATGGCATGGGGCCTGGATCTGACTGAGAGTCAAGCAGGGAGTTGCCTGGATAGGCATGGGTCAGTACCGTAGGGAAAGTAAGTGACACACACCTGAGTTCAGCTCTGCCATCGCTGTTGTCCGAGCCCGGACAGGTCACCCCACTCCCACCCTTGAGCTCTGTGGTTGTGCCTTCCTCGTGGGGGATCCTGGGAGCTCATGTAGCATGGGGTGAGGTGAGCACAGTGCAGCACGCACAGGAGCTCTGGGAGGATGTGCGTGCATTCCCTCCATCCTCACAGGTCCCTGCGATGGCTGACACTGGGCAGTCCCCTCGCAGCCCAGGCACTTGCTTGTTACTGAGGAAAGGCTCACAGCAAAGGTGTTTGGTGGCCCAGGTGGCAGGCGCTGGCCCTCCTTGCTTACGTGCCGATGCCAGATAGGCAACGCTAGGCTGGCTCCCTTAATTGAAGAAAACAAAAGGAAATTAGCTAGGACTAATGAGGAGAATATCAATGGCCCACACATGGAGCTGCTTTTACATTCCCCCGGAGTCACCAGATACACAGATAGATTTGGGCTTCGTTCAGTTCTTCAAGCATAGCATCACGGTAGCATCCCCAGAGGGCCCTGCCTGCAGTGGTGAGGGGTCGGCCCGTATCTGCCCATCTTCTTATGTATTTAGTGACAAGGGGTATGGGGTGCAGGAATTCAGAACTTAGGGGAGGTGGGGAGGCCGTGCCAGAGTGGTTTTGTCCTTTGGAGATGTTGGCAGAAACTGTTGTCCTTCTAAAAAAAATGGATTTAAGGATACCAGAGTTTGTGCGGTGAATGCTAACATGACTTGATGTTCAGGACTGGCTGTCTTGGAGCCATCAGGGCCATCTATCCCTCCATCCTTCGTCCTCCATCCCTCCTAGGCTCACATGGTGCCCTGCACCAGGAGAGCCCAGCACCTGCTCAGGTCCTGTTAGACAGGCGGGAGCTAAGCCCCACTCTGCAGACGAGTAGACTGAGACCCAGAGACGCTCCCTGACTTGCTGGGAAGGGAAAGGCAGGAGCCAGACATCAAATGAGCCTGAGAGAGGTGTCTTGTCCTCCCAGGCCCTGTGAACACAGCATGGCCTGCAGAGTCTCCTGAAGGTGTCCAATCACTGTGGTTGCCTAGCACTGAGCAGTTTCTCGGGAGGCAGCATGCTCGGTTTCCAAACTAGGACAGCCCTGAACAAGTGGGTGCATTGCTGGACAAATGGACGCTTCGGCTCTCTGAGATTAGAATTTCGTCTTCTATCATTTCCTAAACAGTGTGACTTGCTGACTGTCATTTTTAGCCTCTCAATTCCTGCCCTTGACTGGGGAACATTGATAAGAATGAGAGTGTCTGTGCCGGCTGCTTCCCAGGTCTTCGCGTCCCTCTCTGCATGCCCAGCCCAGCAGCTCGGAGCATGACCTCAGGGTCTCAGTCCTCAAGCCCCTCCTTGGCTCGCACAGTGACTGTGAGGCCTGTTTTCTTGAAGCTCTTCATTTCTTGTCTGTTAAATGAGAGTGGAATGGCTCTCACCTTCTGGGTTGCTGTGAGGACTAAGCATCTGTGAGATTATTCCTGAAATGCAAATAGTGCAACCAAAAGGTTGGCAGTTTGAAGCCACCCAGAGGTGCCCTGGCAGAAAGATCTGAGGGTACAGTGACTGAAACCCTACGTCGCTCAGTGGGATGCTGACACGCACGGCGTTGCCACGAGTCACGAATGACGCAGTGGGAGTTGGTTTTGTGTTGGCAGGTGAGGTTGTGTGGCCGGGGTTGGGGGTATTTCTGGAACCATGATGGTACTTCTGGAGGCCCCTTCCTGATCACACCTTGTTCAGTGCATGGTGTCAGTTTCCTCTGAGACCCTCCAGGGAGAGCACTTGAACTTGGAGACCACAGGTAAGGCTCCGGCCCAGCTCTGCCCCTGCCCAGCTGGCTCACCTCGGTGGTTGCCCCTTTCCCGGGCTGACTCCCTGTCCTTCTGTAAACCCCTCTCTGAAGATGAAGTGTGGCCCATGAGGTGCATGGCGGAGCCTGGCACAGGGTGGGTGCTGGGGACACCGTCGCTCTGCCTCCTTCCTGCCCCGAGAGCCTGAGCCTCGCTCTCTTTCCCGGCTCCTTGGCGTCATCTCAGCTCTAATGACTTTGAGCACCGAGTGCTCACCCTGGGAATTTATGGAAACCGTGCAGAGAAACGTCACCTGGAGGCACATAAATATTGTACGACTTCAGGGAGGGCTGTGTCAGCACTATTTGGGGCAGTCTCACTCACCTGAAACCCTCTCAGCAGGCGCCGGCCGTGGGGCTGTGAGGCCGAGAGGCTGAGGAGTGAGGGGACGCCGGGGCCGGAGACGTACCTGGCTTCACTCCGGCGCCTCTGGATGAGGTGACCAGAATGTCTGGGCTTCTCCCCATGTGCTGGGTACTTCCCACTGCAGCCTCATGCACCCCATAAAGCAGGTGCTTCCCACCCCATTTGAGAGGAGAGAAGACTGGCTCACTGGCCCAACCTACCCAGGTGGGAGATGGTGGAGCAGGAGGGTGTCAGACCCAGGCCCTTGGCCCCACAGCACCAGCTCTTTAAAGCATAACTGCCTTTGCCCTGCAACTGTTCACTTTGAAAAATTGGATATCTGAATAGTGCGACACACACATGCACGCACACGTACACTCATTCTTAACAAACTAGGATCATTTTAGATTTCTTTTTCTCCTCATTCACACATGTTGTGTATCCTCAAGGAGGGAACTGACTCACAGCCGAGCCTCCTGCAAGTTTTTAGAGGCAGTAAAATGCATGGGATGAGATTACCCATGTTTCTCCCACGAAGCAGCTGGTGGATTCGAACTGCGTACCTTCATACACACATACAAACACACAAATACACAAAGACTCACCCATGGCGATACACACTTTCTTTCTTTCTTTATTTATTTGCTAGACCATTTAAAAGTCTCTGGCAGACAATATTATTACCTTTGACTGCTAAATGCTTTGGTCTGTCTCTTCTACACAACCGCCAGCCCCTGTCACACTAAGGCATTTAACATCAGTTCGTGGATGCTATGAAATACTCGCTGTGTGCAGGTTTCCCCCAGATACCTATGCCCTTATCTGGGGAGGGGTCGTCCATTTGCATTTGCTTGCCAGGTCTCCTTTTCGTTGTTAGGTGCTCCTGAGCCAGCTCCGACCTCACGTATCACCCCTCCCTCACTGCCCTCAGTCAGGTCTACTCCTTTCGACCCTCCATCGGCTTTCTGAGACCGTGTATCGAAATAGAAGACTGCCACGGAGTTGCTGGTGGGTTTGAACGGCTGGAGTCTGTTGGCCTTTGGGCTAGCGGCACAGCTCACCGGCGTATGCCGCCAGAGCTCTGACCTCATGCACAGCAGGATGAGTGTCCTCTGGTCCTGGCCGTCTTCACCAGCCGTGGCAGGCTCGGGTCCGTGGTGTGTGCCATGCGGTGCCTTCCAGCCTCTGGACCTCGTCTGTTATCAGTTCTGTCGTGATCCTACTCTGGCTTTTTTCACACTTGACGCTCCTGTCTTTTGTCAAAACCTGGCTCCCAGTCCCAGGCGAGTACCTCAGGCACACCAGATGGGTTCGGAGCCAGTGATCTACCAAGAAGAGATCAGGATATTTTTGTGGGCTGTTTTATCTTTCAAAGTCCCCCAGTAGTGTCCAGCCCAAGTGCTGGATTCCTAAGGTGATTGAATGGGTTCTTTTCTATGTGGACGCAACTGTTGTTTCCAGGAGAACATGACTTACCAAACCAGACTGTGGGCTGGATTGGAGGGAGGGAGGGCTGCTGGTTTGGAAGATGATCCTCACGGAGCAGCTCTTGGCACAGTCGAGGCACCTAATTAAGAGCCCCGCCTGGAGCACAGGAAGGACAGGGAGGACGCACCAGACACTCCAGGAGCTCAGTGTGGGGCCTGGCTGCACTGGTGACAGGTGGGCTGCTGGGGACCTTTTTCACTAATGGGAGGCAGGTAAGGCAGCCCCACTCTCTGGGCCCCCAGGACCAGCCAGGGGTCGGAGGAGTGGCCCCAGGTGAGGGATGGGACTCCGTGGCCTGGGATTGAGGGACCAGATGGACAGGGTTGGGAGGAGCAGAGGCTTGATGAGCTGACAGCCTCCTCGAGCAATTAATTCAGATCAAACAAGCCTGAGCTCCTCTCTAGATAAATGAAAACCCCGTGTTTGGAAGACCAAACGAGCAGTGAGGTTGATTGCTGCCCGGTACAGTGGGCAGTGAGGGCTGTGCCCTGTGGCCCTGTAGCCTTTCCTACCCAGAGCTCCACGACACTGGAGTGTCTCCTGCAGCCCGCACTCTGCCTTCGTCCGGCCTGGACCAGGGTGCAGGCTCCTGGGGGTGGGGTGGGGTGGGGTGTGTGTGTGTGGGGGGGCTGTCAGCTCCGCTGTTCCAGAGCCCAGAGATTACGTGAGACTGAGGGACTGGGACCAAGCTGGAGCTGGAAACGCACTACCGCTCCTCCACTTTTACTCGAACCCTTTCTCCACCCGTTTCACCCCTGCGGGCTCAGGCTCAGCAGGCTTGCACAGGCCTGCTGCAAACCCCTCTGGGCCTGGAGGCACACTCGTTATGCCTCTGGAGCAAGGAGCCTGGATCTCCGTTGCCGACTTCTCTTTTAATTAGATTCTGACAGCAGCACGCGGGACTGGCTGGCTGGGTACAGAGTCAGCTGCAGCTCTCCGTGCTCCAGGCCCCTCTGCTTCCACGTGGCTTAGCTTTTTTTGGAGGCAGGAGATGCTGTGACCTTTGTGCAGGAATGAGTGTGGATGGGAGCCTGTGTGCGCGCCCTAATGTCGGGAAGGGTGTGTGTCCCAGGTGTGTGTGTGCTGCTTCGGGGTTAGTCTGCAGACAGCACCTTGGCGTCTCCCCCCATCATCTACCCCATTGAGTCATGGCAGGCCCTGTTAGGGCAGTCAGAGCTGTTAGTAATACTTTTTGTCTCAGGACTACAATGTCATTCTGGTTGTCAGCCAGTGAGTCAACCCCTGACCCATGGTGACCTCCCCCCGCCCCGTGCTCAAGGGAGCGATGCCCTGGCCAATCCTGTGCCCTCCCCGGGACCCATTGCAAATTGCACCATTGTGATCCATAGGGTTTTCACTGGCAGACTTTTGAAAGTAGATTGCCAGTCCTTTCTTCCTAGTCTGTCTAAGTCTGGAAGGCCTGCGGAAACCTGGTCAGCATTCTAGCATCACACCAGACTGCTGACAGATGGGAGGTGATTGAATATGAAGTGTATTGGCTGGGAATCAAACCTGGATCCCCCACATGGAAGGTGAGAATTCTACCGCTGACCCACCGCAGGCCTCAGTGTCATCATCTGAGGTGGAGTTGATGATTGCTTAGCCTGCTGGCACCGGTAAGGCCTCTCACGAGATTTGTTGTCTGAGCTCCAGCCTCCCTGAAAGAGGCCTGAGGGTCGGCTGGTTCTGGAAAACAATGGCAAACCAGTCTCAATCTTCTGGAAGCCATGTGTCTCTAGAAAGAAGAGTACTGGAAGCCAGCGCTGCAGGTTGAGGGTGACAGGTTGGGGGGAAGGGAGGCCAGAGCCTCTCTCCCTCCACAAGACAAACTAGACTAGGCTTTATGCTGCACCCCCCCCCCTCTGTGCTTGGCCTCCACAGATCCCAGAGATTCGCTGGCTCAGCCTCCTGGGAACTGGGCTTCACTGGCGTGGGTACAGGGGTGCTGAGGAAGGAGGACTGAGGACCTTTCACCCCAGGAACTCCTGGTTTGCTCATTTAATCTAAGAGCCTGTCCTTGCCCTGGACTGATGGAGACAGTGCTCTTTGGTTAGCTTGTCTGCAGGGGAGCTGCAGCTTCTTCTCTTGGGGTCTGCATCCACCCCCTCTTCTGTGAGCACTGCCTTCCTGTGCTGGCCCCTCACCCACTGGCTGCCTCCCCTGTGCCTTTCCCTCCCTTGCACGTTGCATGTGCAGCTCAGCATCTGAGTCCTGCTCAGGAAAAGACATTTTGTTGGACATCTCAGTCTCACTCTCCTGAACTTGAAGTCTGGTTAGAATGAGCACTGAGTTCATTAGTTTGACTCCCTATGGAGACCCTCCCCCCACAAGCTGCTTTAGCTCTTTCTTTATCTTGGTGTGAAATCTCTTGGTAAACTGAGTGGAGTTAGGGCCCAGGCCAGGCTGTAGACACCCACTTCAAATATCTGGGTCAAGAAACGGAGCCTCATTACGCATCTCACTCACTGAGCCCACCTCAGGCTGTCTGGGCCGGATCAGGAACCTAGTCATTTGATACATGATAGAACTTCTTTCAAAGGTAAATCTGTGTCATCAGCTCACCCCCTTTCAGTACTTAAAATGTAAACTAAAAAAAAAAAAATGTAAACTGTTCGCTATGAACTTGGAGGCAGCCCTGCACAGTCAGTTGGGGCCTGCCTCTCCCACCTCTTCTCAGACCACTGCTCTTCCTTGTCTCTTCTGACATTTCAATTGCTCAAGGTCATAGAGAGTTCTTGTGCCCCAGGGCCTTTGCACTTACTGTGCCCTGTGACAGAAATGCCCTCTCCCATCGTCCCCAAGCTGATTATGCCTCTGACCAAATGCCACTGCCTCCCTGTAGAGACCTAACAGCTAAGGGGTGCCTGGATTTTTCTGTGTAGTAGTCACTATGGATATTTGAAGGAAGGAAAACAAAGGTTGGTTGGTTTGGGCTCTTGTTCCACGAGAACAGGCCCCTTAGTTATCTTTCTCACCTGTATTCCCAGCACCCAGGCTTCGCCTCACATAATTTGGGCTTGTTACTAGGAGGGGCTATTCCTTGGAGGACATGATGCTGGGAAGGGTGGAGGGTCGGCGAAGGAGAGGAAGCCCCTCAACCAGCGGGTTGACACGGTGACTGCTGCAATGGGCTCTTGTGTGTCAGGAAGTATGAGGATGGTGCAGGACAGAACAGGGTTCAGATCTTTTGTTCCTAGGGTTGCTGTGAGTCATACTTGACTCGGCAACATCTAATAACACCAACAAGCACCATGCCAGGCACATAATAGGCGTTCAGGAGCATCTGTTAAATGAACAAGACCATCCTAGGCACAGGGCCAGGACAGGGCTTCCCTCCCCCTGTCGTCTATAAGCCTCCTGACATCTCCATTTACAAGCAGGGAAACTGAGGCCCCAGGCCCGTGGTGTCACTGGAAGCATGCAATTTAACAGCGGATCTGATTGTAAATACACTTTTAAGCTAACGTCTTCCTGCTGTCTTGGGCTTGTACCGATAACACATGCTATTTATGAAACAAAAAACTGGAAAGGAAGGAAATTACCAGGTGCTGCCACCTGGAACAGCCCGCAGTATGCAGGTCCCTCCTCCCAGTGCCTGCTCCTCCCCCCCTTCTGGCTGCGGCTGGTTTTTACTTAACTTATTTGTTTTTATGTTAAAATGTTATCATAGCGTTCCCATTGCTTGATGCTCATCACACAATCTCAATAAACACAGTTTATTTTAAAACTAACTGTGATGCAAACACACACAATAAAGCCTTCTCCAAGTCAACAGTTTCCACACGTCAGTGACGTTGATTGCATCCTTCCTGCTGATAGAGCCTTTGCCACCACATTATCCTACCGTTGCCGTAAACTCATTGCGCCTTAGAGGAGAGAATAGCTCCTCCCTTTCCCCAGCCTCCCACCCCTGGTCACCACTACTGGGCTTTGGTTTCTGCTTGCTCCCCCTCTAGGTGAGATCCTACAGCATTCGTCCTTTTGTAACTGGCTTATTGCCCCCGTGATTCTCAGGGATTGTCTGTCAAGACCTCATTTCTCTTGATGGATTGCGTTTCTCTTATCCATTGTATGCATATACCACGCATTGTTTAGTCATTTGTCTGCCGACAGACATTCCTGTTGTTGCCACCTTTTGTCTGCTGTGAAAAGTGCCACAGTGAACATTGGTGTAACACCCAGCCTTGAATGGATGTGGGCAGGCCAGCAGTGGGGACCTGGCATCTCCCAGCGCTTGGGCGTTGAGGTGGTTTCTCGTGTTATGTGTTTGAGGCGTCTGTCGCTGAATAGTGACAGCTAACTGTTGTCGATGAGGTTCCTCTGTCTATCCAGTCATTCCTTTTACCAGGCTGGGACCCACAATCAGGGAAACTGAGGTTCCCACACCACGCAGGTGCTGAGTGAGGGGCCTCAGTCTCCATCTCTGTCCTCAGAGTTCATCAGAGCTGAAAAAAAGTGATGTCAGTGCCACTGGGCTAGACGCGGGTGTCTCGCAGGAGGAGGGGCCGGTCACAGGTGGCTGGGGCAAGCTCCAGGGAAGAGGATTGTTGCCTTGAGACCAAGGCTTCAGAGATTTAAGAGCTGTTCCCAGGAGCACAGAGGGTGGTTCAGGTTGTGGAGGGGGACATCAGAGGGCTGAGCATGGCCACATGGATACCTTAGGCATCAGTGCAAGCCCACGCTTCCTGTGGCTCAGTGTTGAGGTGGGAGCCAGGGTGGAACGGGAACGCGAGGTGCTGAGTTCAAGAACTTGCGCTGTCTCCTGCAGTGCATGGGGAGTTTGGCTGTTTGTACCCTCTCTTACTCAAAAAAGAAGGTGCCTTTGGATGCTGTTTTGTTTTACAAGATCAAAATAGTCCATTACTGTTGCTGAGTACCGTGAAACGGATTCCAACTCACAGCGACCCCATGTGACCAAGTAGAGGGCTTACTTTGCTATAGTCCATATGAAAGCAGCTCTCCGTGTCGTTCTTCTGGGGAGCCACTGCATAGATTTGAACCACCAATCTTCAGGTTAGCAGCTGAATGCTTAAGTGTTTCCCCATCAAGGTTCCTTGAAGTATCTCTATAAACCATAAAAGAAAAAGAAAATGGCATGGAATGGCTTATCGCCAAAGGCCTTTACCCCGTCCCCATCCCCAGTCCTGCTTTCTAGGATAAAAACCCTTTTTGCCAGTTCTATTTTTAACCCACCTGGCACTTTCTTACAGCTCTAATTTGTTTCCTCTGCCGTGGCTTGATTTATAAACGCGCGCACGTTATCTGTTGACTCCCCTCCGTGAAAGACAAGGGTTTGGCTGACGCTCCCCACCGCCCTCCGCAGCAGGCCTGGTGGTCACCTTTATAACTTTAGAATCTGCAGAGGCCTCTCTTCCTGGTGCCTTTGGCCCTGGCTGTCCCTGACGTGAGCTGAGCTTATACAGCGTGTCTTTCCACACATGAGTGTTCCTCCACGTGACCTCCCTTTGTGGACAGTTGCTGTTGAGTTGGTCCATGATTCATGGTGACCCCTGACCCCGGACAACCTCAGTGGAAGGGAAAAAACTGCTCCTCAGTCCTGTGCCGTCCCTGTGGTCAGTCATGATTGCTGTGATCATAGGGTTGTCATTGACTGGTGGCAGATGGCCAGGCCTTTCTTCCTGCTGCATCTGGAAGTTCTGCTGAAATTTGTCTGGCATCATGATGGTATATAAGCTTCCGCTGATGGACAGGTGTGCATGAGGTGCATCTGCCATGAATCGAACACAGGTCTCCGGCCTGCAGGGTAGGAGCTCGGCTGCTGACCTCTCAGTGCACTGTCTGACATCACAGTAGTAGCTTGAAGTTGGCCCTGTTGGGAGTATTTACGTCATGGAATCTGGCAAACAGAATGGATCAGAAATAGTTTTGCCCCCCCCCCAAAAAAAACCAAACAAAAAACCAAAACCAAAACCAAAAAATCCCCAAACAAAGAAAAATATAGCTTTGTCCCTCCCTACCATCCTCAGAGCACCCCAGCACCCCACCATTAGACTTCGGGGTTTTTCCTCCCAGTCCTGAGTCCAGGCTGATACGGTGAGCCTTACTCTTGAAGACCAAGTCACTGCTGTCATAGGAGGAAGAAGGGGTGTCCAGAGTGGGTCTGGCACCCTCAGGCCTTTGGAGTCTGAGGCTCTGCTGGCAGGCTCAGCACTGAAACCCCTGTTTTGTGCCGCAGCAAAGCTTTGAGGCGCACCAGGACGAGGCAGTGAGCGTGACGCACATGGTGAAGGCGGGCAGTGGCGTCTGGATGGCCTTCTCCTCCGGCTCCTCCATCCGCCTCTTCCACACCGAGACCCTGGAGCACCTGCAGGAGATCAACATCGCCACCAGGACCACCTTCCTCCTGCCAGGTGAGCCCACCGGTCTGGCTGGGCACTGAGGCCAGAGAGCGAGGGGTGGACAGTCGGGGTGTGGGGGCGGAGGGACTGGTGGCTAGAGGTGGAGGGAGGGGACTTGAACATGGGGACCATCCAGACCACGGGGGCCGTGCCAGGCAGAACTCCCAAGTCTCATAGTAGCCTTTGTCAGAACTGAGCTTCAGGAGGGCGACATCCCTCCTCAGGTGTGGGGGGGTCAGCACTTCAAGGGTGTGAGGTTCCTCCCCAGGTGTGTGGGGCCAGCATTTAAGCAGTGTGAGGTTCTTCCCCAGATGTGGGGGTCAGCACTTCTGGGAGGCAAGGTCCCTCCTCAGTTGTGGGGGGGGGCAGCACTTCTGAGGAGTGAGGTCCCTCCCCAGGTGTGGGGGGCCAGCACTTCAGAGGGGCAAGGTCCCTTCTGAGGTGGGGGCAGCACTTCTAGGAGGTGAGGTTCCTCCCCAGGTGTGGGGGGAGCAGCCCTTCTTGAGGGTGAGATTCCTCCTCAGGTGTGGGGGCCAGCACTTCTGGAGAGTGAGGTCCTTCCCCAGGTGTGTGGGGGGGCAGCACTTCTGGAGAGTGAGGTCCCTCCCCAGGTGTGGGGGGCCACCACTTCTAGGGGGTGAGGTCCCTCCCCACGTGGGGGCACAGTATTTGGACCTAGAACTGTTCTTCCTGTTGTCCCCCATCCCCTCTCCTGCATCCACAGCGACTTGGGGCTCCCAGAAGTGAAGTTCCCCAGGTCATATGAGACCCCAGTCCCATGGCTTTCCTGGCCTTTACTATCGCGGTATTCATAATGACCGAAACTCCACCCACCCCAAATTCTCTTCAGATTGAGGTGAAGAAAGAAAAGTAAGGCTAGCTAAGGGTCTCTGTCCTTGGAGGTCTTTATGAGAAAGGAACATGCCCCTCCTTCTCGTGGCCACGGCAGTTGGGTGGCCCCCCTGTGCCGCCTCTGCCTGCCTGCTTGTGAGGAGGCGTGAAGAGGAATGATGAAGGATTAGGATGGTCACTCATCCAGTCTCACCGCTGTCTGAGTCCACTGTGGGCTTGTGGCAGATGCCACTTGTCCTCTGTTTCCCCAGACCCTGCCGAGCTGGCTTTGGAGCCGAGAACAGAACCCAGCAGGCCTCAGTTTACCCTGCTCCCCACTCCAGGCCAGACTCCACCCAAGAGACTGACCCTTGCACAGGAAGTCTGGGAGGACCCGGTTGTCCTGTCCAGGAATCAGGGCTGGATTCAGCAGCTGGGAGAACCGAGGGCTTTGGGGCCAGGGAACCAGCCAGGCTGGAGGCACAAGGCTGACTGTTACAAGGGCCCTGCAAATGGGCTGTGGCAGGGATGGAAGCAGCCATACGCTGGGCTGAGGCCTGAGCTGCCTGTCTTTGTGAGTCTGGACCAAGTACAGGCATAATATTCCATACTCCCGGGTTTTGAGAAGCCTCTGTATCACCCAGCCGTGAAACCTATGCTGCACCTGGGTGTGTCCTTTGCTGGGTTTTTGTTTGCATCTGGTCCTGAATTCATTGAGTCTCCTCAGAAACCTGACGGAGGGTTGCTGTGAGTCTAGACCAACTCAATTGTATTAATTTTTTGTTGTTGTTATTTTTGTTTTGTAGTGAGTTTTTAAGACCCTTGACCAAAGCAGGTGATGGTTACTAGCAAGACCAAAACCCATCACAATAGCCCTCTCCTGAGCCATCCTTTGAGCTAGACCCCAGGGTTTCATGAAGTACAGCGTCTCGCCGCCTCACCAGAGCCCCAGGAAGTGGAGAATATCCCTGTTTTACAGGTCCACAAACTGAGATTTGCTAGGCAGGGGTGCAGCTGGTCCCAGGGCATGAAGCAGGCTAGATGGAAACGTAGGAGTCACACTAGGTGGGCTGCATTTCAGAGTCCCACTGTGTGAATCTTGGAGAGAATGATTCAAGGTTGGTGGGACATGGGCTGGAACCCAGGCTCGACCACCTGCCTGCTGGTGATCTCAGGTGAGTCTCTGAGGTGAGGTGTGGGGTGGGAGAGCTGTGTGAGGAGGGCCCCTGACCAGGCCTGGGGCGTACGAGGTACAGGATGCGAGTGAAATGCCCACCTGCTAATGTGTTGTTTTTTTTTCTCCTTGAGAGGGGCAGACGTGAATGGAACCAGTGCGAAGGGCTTTTTCTTTTAATTTCTTTCCCAGCTTCAATTGCATTTTATTTTATAGTATTTAGCCATTATGCGCGTTAAATCCACTTCCACTACAATAAAAATCTTCTCTGTATCACAAAAATATTTCCACATTTATGCTGATAGCTAAATTATTTCAAGTTAGAGGAACAACAACAAAAACCAGATAATCTTCTGGGCCTTTTTAATCTCCTCAGCTCATGTCGTGAGGTCCCAGGGAAGCAAGAGAAGTAGCGAGTCTGTGGAGCGATCAAGGCAGGCCGCTCGCCCCCGGCCCCCAGCTGTAGGTAGAGAACAGAGAAGCAGCAGCCGTGGCTGTGGACACTGGCTTTGCTGTGTGTGTTTAAAACACATTTCACGTCCCTGAACTTGCTTGTTCTCTGCAGTTACCCTTTGAGGAAGGAAAGGCATTCGTTACTGTTAAGATTATTTTAGAGGCAGGTAAATTGAGGCCCAGGGAAGAAGAATGATTGGCCTGGAATCACCCTGTTGTCAAGGTCAGAGGCAGGACTCAGGGCACAGGCTCAAAGCACAGCCGTTGCATAATAAACCTGCTGCCCAGCTGTGGGCCATCCTTTCGCCTTCTTGGGCCTCAGTGTCTCCCTCTATATGACAAAACCAAAGCCTGGCCACATCTGTTGTCTTAGCATTGATGTCCACTCCTGGCGCCCCTTGTGTTACAAAGTACAATTGCTTCACAGGGTTTCATGATGGTCTCTTTACAGAGGGAGCTCTGGTGTTGCAGTTCACCTGACAGGGAGTTTCACTGCTAACACAGACAGCCTTTCTGGCGGTGTGACTCCGTCAGTGGCTCCTCAAGAGGAAGATGGGTGGGCAGTCTCCTCCCATGCAGTTTATAGCAACTCACCTGAAGGTCAACTGTGCACTGGTTCTGATTCTTAGCAGTGAGCCGAGTTAAATGGATTTTTTTTTTAGGGAAACAGATTGCCAGGGCTTTCTTGCATAACACTGGTGGGTGAGTTTGAACGGTCAACCTTTAGTGGCTCAGCAGAGACGGTTTGCTCCACCCAGGGACCTATCTGTAGGGTAGATAAGAAACTGTAGAGTGGACAGGCCCTGCTGGAATCCCAGGTCTGCTGCTTCCAGCTCTGGTGTCCTTCCCTTGCAAGATTGCTCTGTGTGTTCTGTGAAATGATGCCAGGACAGTGCCCATGGTCCCTGGCTCAGTCTGTGAAGGGGCCACATACCACTTTGCCATCTTCATCAGCCTCATCTTCACATCACACGAGCTGTGCCAGCCGTGCCTTTTCTGGGCACTCCTTGTTCAGTCCGTACAGTGGAATAGACAGAGGTGACTACTCAGCGACCCCTGACCCAGATCCTGCCCTGGCCAGTTCCTGCGAGCAGGGTTTTCCAAAAGCCCCAAGAGTTACTTCCCTTAATCCTGACCTTCCCTAAATAACAACGCTGAAGAGCTGGAGCCTGCAGGCTAGGCCTACCCAGGTCCCCCTAAATCTGAGCGGAACCCCTCTGGATCCAGTCCAGCTTAAACAGGATGTTGTTGTTGTTATGTGCCGTGGAGTCGTTTGCGACTCATAGCGACCAGGGGATATTCAGAGCGTGCAGGGCAGCCTCGCCCCACCTTGCATTGTGCCTTTACAGAACAACAAAGCAGAATTCTTCAATTCTTTATTAGAGATATTTTTAAAAGGCTTTTAAGTATTTTTTTTCCTTCACCAAATGAAATAATTGCATGATTAGTAATAAATTTGTTCCTCCTGTAAGTGTGGATTTTTTTTTAGGGCGTGTTAAAAATTTATCACGCTTCCTTCCCCCCGACCCCTCTCTTCCACTGGAGTTCCCAACTGGTATTAATGCATTTTTTTAAACCTAAACTCCCCCCTCCTTTTAACTAGACAGGTCATTAATAAAATGTTCTCCGAGAGCCTGAGCTTTTTAAAGTTGTATATCTCCAGATAGATGGCTTGGGTGAGGCGCGCACTGCTGCATTAAGTCTCTGTGATAAAATATTTATCCACCATTAGAATTTTTTTTTTCCTTTCGGACTGTTTGTGAAAGTGTCTCGCTCTTTTCCTCGGGGCGGAGGGGGTGGAGGAAGGACCCAAATGAGGCTTCCAGATGAAGTCATTTCTCAATTCCAGAACACTCGCTTGGTTTCTCACCCGCCTTCCTTCCATTTGCCAGTGCTTGGCCATGCGGTGGGGCTGAGAGGACACAGGGACAAGGGGAAATGGTCTCCTGCCGGTCTCAGGGCCCCCTGGGCCTTAGACAAGGACGTGAGAGGCACAGGAGGTGGAAAATCAGGCCCCGTTCCCTCTCCCAGCTTCAGTGTTTGTGTAGGTTTATGGCTCTGACGGAGCTGCTCCTCCCACATTACACCTCAGTCCTCGGTAGCCAGAGCCATTACCGTAATAGCCTCCGTTTATCGATTGCATGCACTGTCTAGGTGGAGAGCCGTGCTCAGCTTTGTGTACGTACAGATGTATCCACGTGTGTGGGCAGAGATACCTGTTTCTAATAATCACAAAACAGCAAGGCAGGTTTGTCCTACTCACTGATCAGTGGGAGAAAATGACTTGTCCAGATGCACACAGCTGATAAGTGACATCAGCACTCATGTCCTCTTCCCCCTCTCTCAACTCATTTATTTATTCGTTTGTTAATTCACAGTTAGGGGTTTCCCCAACCCATTTTGTTATTTATTCCAGCTAGAATGTCTATTTTTAAAATTCTGGTGAAATACAGAAAGAATCTCTGAGGGGCAGAGATCATTAAGCACTCAACTGCTAGCCAAAAGGTTGGCAGTTTGAGTCCACCCTGAGGTGCCTCAGGAGACAGGTGTGGGCACCTGCTTCCAAAAGGTCATGGCCTTGACACTCCGCAGAGCAGAACTTGAGGACATTGGGTCACTGTGAATTGGAATTAATTTAGGGCAGCCTGCACCAATAATGACAAAATATACACAGCGTAAAATTTTGCCATTTTAGTCATTTTCTAGTGTATTGAGTCAGTGGTGTTGATCACACTGTTTTAAAAACATTTTTATTACCCCAGCCAGAAGCTCTGTACCTGTTAAGTAAAGCCCTCTATTTCTTCTTTCCTCCTAGTCTGTAAATGTGCCTCTGGAACTGTAACAACCACCAATCTTTCTGTATCTGCTTGTCTGTTCAAGATAAGCCATATATATCAAACCATACCACAGTTGTTCTTTTGTATCTGACTGACTTCACACACACGTTTTTAGTTGTACCAGAGCTCTATTTCTTTTTATGGTTCAGTAATTACAAGGAGTGACCAGTCGTTGAAGAGGGACATCATGCTTGGAAGGGTGGAGGGACTGAGAAAGAGAGGGAGACCATCGATGAGATGGATTGATACAGTGACTGGGGTAGTGAGGGTGGGTGTGTCGGTGATAGTAAAGTTGTCACAGGATAGAGCAGGCTTCAGGGCTATTGTACATCGGGGCACTATGAGTCACAACCATCTCGACGGCACATAACAGCAATCTTCCCTTGTATTGATGGATCCCATTTAGTTTATCTATTCATCTGTTGGTGGATCTTTTAGCTGTTTTCACCTTTTTGTGTGTGTGTGTGTGTGAGTGTACCGTCAAATCAGATCTGACTGGTACAGGAGGAGATTGTCCCTCCTTTTCCCGGCAGAGCATCTGGTGGATTCGAACCGTGAGCCACTGGGATTGTAGTTGCAGCTCCTTGCCACTAGGCCACCAGAGCTCCCCTGTTTTCACCTTTTGACTCAGCTGGGGTTTTTTTTGAGTGAGGCAATTTTTTTGTTAGAACAAAGGGACGCAGCATAGTTTGAAATCAGGAAAAGTGTATGTCAGGGTTGTCGTTTTCAAGGCTGCTTATTCAATGTGTATACAAAGCTAATAGTCAGAGAAGTTGGACTGTACAAAGAAGAATGTGGCATGAGGGTTGGAAGAAGACTCACTAGCAGCCTGCAGTAGGCAGATGGCACAGCCTTGCTTGCTAAAAGTAAGAGGACTTGAAGCACTTAGTGAAAATCAGACCTATAGTATAGATTACACTTCCACATAAAGAAAACGAAAAATTCTCACAGCTGGACCAATCTATAACATTATAACAAGTGGAGACAAGTTGTCCAGGATTTCATTTTACTTGCATCCACAATCACGACCCATGGAAATTAGCAGTGAAGAAATCAGACAAACCTATTGCATTGGGCAAATCTCCTGCAAAAAACTTCTTTAAAGGTTTAAAGAGGCGACTTTGAGGCTATGCATGCACCTGACCCAGGCCATGTTCTATTCAACTGCCTTCTGCACATCTGAAGCTGGACAGTTGATAAGGAAAACCAGAAAGGTAGTGGTGCTGATGAAGATATTGAATAGACCAGGGATTGCAGGAGAGCAAACATGTCTGCCTGGAAGAAGGAGGATGGTGAGACTGTGTCGCAGGTATTTTGGACATGTTTTCACGAGGGCCCAGTCCCGGGAGAAGGATACCAGGCTTGGTGATGTTGAGGGTGAACAAAATAGAGGCAGACACTCAATAATATCGACTGACACAGTGAAGGCTCTAGCGGACATGAACTCACAAGAAAGCATTTGTGGGGAGGGTGATGGACCGTTCTCTGAGTCAGAGCCGACCCAACGGACCTGACGGCACCTAGCAGTAAGCTCTGTGCCAGGGCACGCCGCCAGGAATCAGGGGTCAGTGTTAACAGGGCACTGTCCTCAGAGACCTTACCACCTTAGTTTCCTGAGGCCACCATAACAAACTGAGTGTTAAAGCAATATAAAGTAAAAACAATCAAAACAATATAAAGTTACTCTTGGAGGTCCGATGGCTTGAGTCTAAGCTCGGGTATTGGCAAGGGCTGTGCCTTCTCTCTGATGACTCTGGGGGAGTCTTCTTTGCTTCTTCTGGCTTCTGGTAGTCTTGGACATTCTTGGCACGTGGCAAGTGGTACCACTCCAACCTCTGTATCCTTCCTCACATGGCCATCTTCCCTTAGCTTCTATTTCCGTGTCTCTTCTCCTTTCTTAAGTACAATAGCCATATTGGATTTGGATCACCCTACAGTAGTATGAATGACTTCATGCTATGGTTCCAACTCATAGCGACTGTCTTTACAAGAGACTGCCTATCTTGCTCCCTCAGAGAGCCAAGTGGATTTGAACTGCTGACCTTTTGGATAGCAGTCTGGGACACTATGCACCATGCCACTAGGACTCCTTCATGTTACCTACTTATACCTGCAAAGATGATTCTTCCAAACAGGATCACACTTGTGGGTACCAGGGTGAAGGCTTGAACATGATATTTTGTTGTTAGGCGCTGTCGAGTTAAGTACGTCTCATAGCAACCCTGTGAACAACAGATCTGAACATTTTTTTTTTAGATCTGAACATTGATCTGTCCTGCGTCGTCCTCATTGTCTCTGACCCACTTGATGTATATTTTAGGGTGACACAGTTCCACTCAGAATATAATGTTATGTGGGGGTAGAGAGTAAAGAGAGGAGTGAGGTGGTCAGAGACCTTGGCCCAGTGGCAATGAGTGGGAGATGACCTCAGGTGCTTTACTGCTGTGGGCCCTCACAGGGTTAAAGCTGGGCTTTAACTCCACTGGCTTTGTCTGGGCAATGCAGGGGAAAGAAAGAGGTGCAGTTTCATGGAGTCCTGGGTACTGTCTGTGGCTTGTTTCCAGTGGAGCTGCTTCTCCACTCTGAAGCCATACTATGTGGGTGTGGCTGTCTGAGTTCCCATCACGTCTCCTGGCTCCCCCATCCGCCTGTCTCCTCTCCCATGTCTCCTGTGCCTCAAACAACACCGCCCCCCCAACCTGCTCCTCTTCATCTCGGTTGACGGTACCACCACCCTCCAGCTGCTCGAGACAAGAAACCTCTGAGTCGTCCTTGATCCCCTCCTACGCGTGCCTCCCGCTCTGCTCTGTCAACAGGCCTGTCGGTTCTGCTTCAAAACATCCCCGGAACGTGTTGGCTCCTCATCATTTTGCTGCCACCTCAGAGCCCCAGCTGCCGCCAGCCCTGCTGAGATGACTCGGGAGCCGGCTCAGTGGTCCCCTCGCTGCTTCTCCGCGCCCTCGCTGTCTATCCTTCCTCTCGCTGCAGCCTCAGTGCTCCCCCCAGATCAGATTGCTTCACTGCCCTGCTTAGACCCCGGTAGAGTCTCACTGTGCTGGAGATGCAGAGGTGGTGCAGCCCTTATTTCTAACACCCCGCAAGTCTGGCCCTGCCCTCTGACCCCCTTGCCCACTGTGCTGACCATCTGACTGTTCTGTGCCATGGACACCCATTCTCATCACAGAGCCTTTGCACATGCTGCCCCCCCCCCAGGTCTTTATACGGCTACCTCCTCCTTGGCATCTGTATCTCACCTGCTCACAACTGCTCCCCTTCTGTCCTCTGGGACAACAACGTAAGAATGGAGCCCTAGGATCTTTCCACCCTTTCTTCTGCATCACCCCATTTTATCTACTTCATAGTGCTTATGTTTTTTGTTTATGTTTTCGGTTCCTTTGTCTCCTCTCTAGGTCTGCACCATTCCATATAGCTACTATTTTTCACTAATTGGAATGAAATAAATTAAATAGTCAGCTCTTTAGTTCTGCTAGTCACAGATCAAGTCCTCAGAAGCCACACGTGGCTAAGCTAAGCTACTGACTTGCACATCATGAAAACATTTCTGTTACAGAAAATTCTAGAATTTTTTTTTCTCAAGAGTAGAAATAGAGTGTGTCTGGTTCCAGTGTGTCTTGTACTACCAAGCACAGACTCACACACTGGAGATGTGTGGGGCTGGGTGAACAGATCCCTGAGATGTTTTGCTGTTTGCAAATAGACTTGCAAATGATACCATTTGCAGTAGATTGTGAGGGGGGTGCCTTCCTCTGTGGGTGTTTACAGAGCAAGAGAACACTGCATGGTTTAAAATCAAGAAGAGTGTGCATTAGAGCTATATCTGTTCTCCATACCTATTCATTCAGTATGCTGAACAAATCATAAGAGAAGTTGGACTCTATGTAGAAAAAGATGGCATCAGGTTAAGAGGAAGACACATCAACAGCCTGCTTTATACAGATGAAACAACTTGCTGAAAGTGAGAAGGACTTGACGCGCTTGCTGCAGAAGGTCAAAGACTTCAATGTGGATTATGTCTCAACATCAAGAAGACAAAAGTCCTCTCCACCAGGCTCATAGGCAACCTTATGTTAGATGGAGAAGAGACTGAAATTGTCAACTATTTCGTCTTACTTGGATCCACTGTCAACGTCCTTGCACCAGTAGTCAAGAAATCAGAAGACATACTGCGTTGGGAAGGCCTATTGTCAACTCCCTAGAGTACTGAGGAGCAGTGATGTCAGTGTGAAGATTCAGATGCACCTAATTCAAGCCATGGTCTTGTCTTTATTTTTCTTTTTCTTTCTTTTTTGGCATATGGAAATTTATTTCTATAACATTTTCATCAACACTTTAAGGTCTTGGCTGTTCCTTCCTGCCTTTGTTTAAGACCAAAAGAGATCCTCTGGCCCCTTTGACAATCTTAAAGCAGCCTCCAGCGGTGTCACCAACAGCATGACCTTTGTGACTGAATCCAGCAACAAGAACATCATCATTTTTACTCGCTAAAATCTGAGCAGCCATCATTCGGTTGATTTTCTGCTGTTCTTGATGAGCGGGACTCCGACACGCTTTCTAATGACGGGATTGGGCTGCTTGGCCTCAACACCCACTTGCCCCAACACAATTCCCTTTGCATGAGAAGTGCCTCCAAAGGGGTTGGCCTTCAGAGCTGTAAGCCACAGTCTTTTCAATCACTTGCTATACATTTAAGAGCTGGAAAATGAATCAAGATGACAGAAGAAGAAAAAAAAATCAATGCCTTTGAGCTGTGGTGTTGGAGAAGAGTACAGGATATCCCACGAACTCCAAAAGAACAAGCGGGTATGTCTTCGAAAAAGTGCAGCCAGAGTGCTCCTTGGAGGCCAGGATGGCAAAGTGTCATCTCACATCCTTTGGACCTGGGAGAGGCTTCCTGCGAGAGGGACGTCATGCTTGGAAAGGTAGAGGGTCAGAGGAAGACCCTCAACCAGAGGGGTTTGCGCAGTGACCGCAGCAGTGGACTCAAATGTGTCAGACATGATGAGGGTGGCACAGGATGGGACAGGGTTCAGCTATGCTGTTCACAGGGTCGCTGTGAGTTGTACTCAACTTGACTGCATCTGACAACAGCAACAGCATGGAGCCACCACGTCCCTGAGACTCGGTCCCCCAGAGGAATCACTAGAGCTGTTGTTAGTTCTGACTTTCAGCTACCCTGTGTCCAATACAGTGATCGTGCTCATCCGCGTAACTACCTCTGCATTTGAGCCGTTGTCAACCTCTCTGTCAGCTCCACTCTCTGCCGACTTGCTCTTTCTCACTTGCCCTGTACATTGTCAGACATGAAGTCTTTTTCTAGGGACCAATCCCTCAGATGCTATGTTCAATGTATCTGAGACAAAGGCACCCCTTCTTCACTTCTAAGGGGTATTCTGGCTGTACTTTTCCTGAAGTAGATGTGCTCCGTCTTCCAGCAGTTCATGGCATATTCAGTATTCTTCAGCAGCACTGTAATTCACGCACCAATTCTTTGGTCTTCCTAATTCATTGTCCAGCTTTCTTATGCATATTAGAGGACTGAAGACATGAGGACTTGGGCCAGATGAACCTGAATTCGCAAAATGACATCCTTGCTTTTTGACACTTTGACAGCACATTTTACGGTTTTCTTCCAGTGCGAGACACTGATTTCTGGACTGCTGCTTCCATGGGTGCCGATTGTGGATCCGAGTGAAAGGAAATAATTGACAGCTTTGATATTTTCTCTGTTCATCATGACGCTGCTTAGTGGTGCAGGAGAATCCTCAGTTAGGACATTTCTTTCCTTTTTTGTGTGTTGAAGTGTAATCCATACCAAAGGCTGAAGTCTTTGATCTTCTTCACTAAGTGCTTCAAGTGGTCTGCCTTCAGGCTGCCATGTGCCGCTCACATGTTGTTAGTGCATCTTACTCCAGCCCTCGTGACATATCCTGCCTGTCACTCAGATTCTTTTGCTCAGCACAGATCGAATCAATCGAGTGAAAGGATGCCAAGCCGTGCTGCATCCCTTTCCTGATTTTAACCCATCCGGTATCCTCTTGTTCTGTTAGAATGACTCTCTCTTCATCTGAGTTTCACACGAGCACAATTACATGTTCTGCAGTTCGCAGTCTTTGTAATGTTATCTGTAATTATAGCTAGCATACGCCCACACATGTGGAGAGTAAGGAACTTAGAGCAGGAAAAGCGCTAGACTGATTAAGATGTGGGCCTGAACTCTCTTCTCATCCTTGTCCTTGTCAGCAGGGTGACCACTGGAAACCTTAATTTCCTCATCTGTAAAATGGGAATAACAAATGGAAACCCAAAATCTCTGTAAATGTTCATTAAAATTAATAAAATTTAATAAAAAAAGAGTTAAAAGAAAAAAAAATAAAAATGGGAATAACAGCTGTGCCTTTCACGGATCTCAACTGGTATAAGACTGTTGGATTTTCAAAACCTCCTCACTGTTGCATCAGAACTGACCCGTAGCTGACCCTCTGTTGGGTCTCCAAGGTGGTGAATCACATGACTGAATGTTGCCTGTCTTTTTTACTCAGAATCACAGGTGAAGTCAAGTCACTAGGCCAGCAGCACGATGGTCTAAAGGCTGTGCCCCAGAGCCCCCGTAGAGCAGGCCTGGCAGTGCTTGGGGAACCTTGAAGCAGCATTACCTCCAAGTGAGGGAGGTTCTGGACTAGCATCTTTAACGCCACCTAGGATCTTGCTAGAAGCTCAGTCTGGAGGCTCCCCCGGGGCAGCCCATTGGTTGGTGTGATCACAAGTCCTCCCGATGCTCGCTCAGGTTTAAGAACCACTGCTGAAAGCAGCATTTCAAATAGAACATGGTATTGCTCTTGCCAGGCATGTGGTATGAATTGAAATTTCCTTTCCAGGGGATTAAACCTCACTGAAAGGGGCAGAAGGATTACATGGGAAGTAAGACTGCCCTGTGGAAAGGCAGGCACGCGATGAAACGAGAGGGGGCTGACAGGGCCATCCACCCTGCGTGCGGCCACGTGGGGCACTGTCCTGAAACAGGGGCTAGCACCCCTTACCTCTCAGCCTGAGATCGCCTCCTGCCCTGCCCCTTGCAGTCCTTTTCCATTGCTCAGAATTGTTTCTAGAATTGCAGAATTATTGATGCCAGTGGGTTGTTGCTGGTATTAAGTGTTGATTCCTGATTCAAGGCAACCTCACACACAACAGAATTAGTTGCTGCCCCATTCTATGCCCTTCCCTTGATCTGACAGACTTTTTATTGGCTGTTTTTCATATATGCATTGCCTGGCCTTTCTTCCAAGTCTTTCATGGTCCGGATCTCTGTTGAAATATTTCAACATCAAGGTGGTGATTGCCCCTGAGGGACACTGGCCTGGAATCAAACCCAGGTCTCCCATGTGGAAAGCAAGAATTCTACCACTGAGCCAGGGTAACCTAATCAGAACTGTTAAAGGACAGAAGCCATACAGCAGATCATGTGATACAGTGTTAGATGGTCATTGACTCATTTCATTCTCAGGCAAGGGCTATGAAACAGTGACATACACAACCCATTTTGTACACGGGGAAACCATGGCACAGAGGGGGTTGGGGCTGGCCCGGCTGTGGCTCAGAAGCTCTCACGTGGCAAAGCCAGTGTCTGAGCCCAGGAGCCTGGGCTCATCCAGGGTCCATGTGCCACAGCCTGTACACTCCACTGCACGCCCCACTGCCCTCTGTGCCATCACTGCTCTTCCTGATGTGAAGAGACAGTGCAGAGAAGAGTGCCGAGAAAGAACTAATCTGGGATGACATCAAGTACATGCCCGTTCCCGGCAGCGGACTCTCCGCCTCACAGTCTAGCCAAGAACGGCAGGAAGTGTCTCGTCCTCTTGGAAGAAGCGCTCACGTCGGCAGAATGTCAGGCTGAGCTGGAAACAGCGCTCGTAGAGGGGCTGTCAGTAGCTTGCCCGCTCGTACTGCTCCCCACCTCTCTGCCAGCCCCCCTCCTCCATGATCCCTCCTCACACCAACATCTGCTTCACCTGCCCTGTCTGGAGACCTGCCCCTGTCCGGTCCTGGGCTGCCCTTGGCCCACTCTGGGTCAGTCGCTGCATTTTGTCTTGTTAACTCGCTGCATCCTCACAGCAGCCCATTTTACAGATGTGGAAGCTGAGGCTGGATGAGTGAACACGCAGCTTCAGCGTCCGGGGGCAGAAGCCAGCTGGGCCAGCTCCGTGCCGGCTGGCCCGTCTGTAACTCCAGGCAGCTCCTTGCTGTCCGTGCAGCAGCAGCTCAGACTGGGCCGGCGTCACCCGTAGAGGGGAGCTGCGTTGCTCACGCTGACCTCTCTCCCTGCAGGCCAGAAGCACTTGTGTGTCACCAGCCTCCTCATCTGCCAGGGTCTGCTCTGGGTGGGCACCGACCAGGGCGTGATTGTCTTGCTGCCTGTACCCCGGCTGGAAGGCATCCCCAAGATCACAGGTGAGTGTCTGGGGTACTGGGGTGATTTGGGCGGTCAGGTGTTTATGCTCTTTTCTGATAAGGGCCCAGTCTCCAGTGTCATCTGACATGATGGGTGGTCCTGTGGCACCTGTCCACAACTGCTGCTGTCAGGTCGGTTCCAGCACACAGTGGCCATGTAGGACAGACGTGAGCTGCCCGTGGGGCTTTCAAGACAGTAAACCTTCATGGCGGCCACTTGCCTCATCTTCCTCCCGTGGTTCAGCTGGTGGCTTCCACCCACCAACTCTTTGGTTCACAGCCAAGCACTTTAACCTCAACACCACCAGAAACCCTCCCCAGGGCACAGCAGAATGCCATCATTCTGGCCCCACAGCCTCTAACCCTTTTTTTTTTAAAAATTTTTGTGTGAGTACAGTCAAATCAGATCTGACTGGTACAGGAGGAGATTGTCCCTCCTTCCCCGGCAGAGCATCTGGTGGATTCGAACCGTGCACCTCTGGGATTGTAGTTGCAGCTCCTTGCCACTAGGCCACCAGAGCTCCCATCTAACCCTTTTTTCATACCTCAGTTTCCTAATCTGGCAAATGGGAACAGTGGTGCCTCCTACCAGGCTGTCTGAGAACTAAGTGATGGCATCTACGTAGAGTCCCTGACACCCCCTCCCCCCAGTAAAGACTCCTCTGGACCCCTTCTGTTCCCTCCCTCCAACAGTCTAAAATGTCCAGCTCCAGGAAGAGAAATAACTCAGCACCCTGCGGGGTCCTTGTGCTTTGCACAGATGAGAAAATGATCTGCCTTGTACCACTGAGACCCTGGACCCTCTGCCTTTATCTGAGAGTGAACAGAAGAGTCCCTCCTCTACCGTGCACAGGACAGCCGCCTCCTAAACGCAGAAATGCCCGGCCGATGATGGCAGTAGGCCGAGGAGCCCTGAGGATAAACCAGAGCTTGAGCCTTCCACAAAGGAAGCTCTTCCCAGCACTGACATTTCCTCCTGTCATCACATGAGGCATTGTGCTCATTCCAGGGGCAGTCCTGGGGCACAGGAGCTTGGGCAGAGACCCTGCCTTCAAGAAGATAACACTCTACTTGGGAGCAGTGTAGTCCTGGGTGGCCACTGCCATGGTGGAGGTGTCCCCGAGGCTGAGGGGCATGGAGACAAGCGTGATCTGCTTATCAGGGGTGAATTTCAAAAGGATTCAGTGTGGAGGAGCTTGAGCTGTGCTCGGAATTCTGTAGACTTGGGGAGAAGGTGCGGCATGCTGGGTGGAGACGGCAGCCTGGGAAAGGCCGGGGGTGAGGTGCCCTGGGCAGGGACTTGCAGGAGTTTCTGACAGTTTTCTTTTTTTTTTTTTAAATTAATTTTTTTATTATTAATTTCAATGAAAATTTACAGACTTTGGATTGTCATTCATTCATTCATTGTTGTACTTTTCTCCCCTCCCAACCCTCCCCCACCCCAGTACACTCCCCTCTTGGAAAAGTAAAAGAAAAATTCTTTCATTGTTTTACAATCCCTCCCTGACAGCTTTCTTGAGTGCTTTATGAGGTTCAAGGGCGGAGTGGTGTAAGCAGTTGACATGCTGGGCTGCAAAGTTGTAGGTCTGAGTTCACCAGAGGTACCCCGGGAGAAAGGCCTGGTGATCTCCAGCCTAAAATCTCAGATGGTGAAAACCTCCTGGCCCACAGTTCTACTCTGATGCTCGTGGGGTTACCAGGAATGGAGTCAACACAAATGCAGCTGCTTTGGGGCCCGTTCATGCCACCTGCAAAGAAGGCTGGTGGGCTTGCTAGCCCTTCTCTAGACCCCTGGCCTCTGGGAGCATTTCTGTATAGGTGACAATAGAGAAGGAAAAAAAAAGGCAGCATAAAGTTCTCAAGAGTGAGATGTGGATGCTGTCCTTACTGCTCTGGGCCTGTCGGCCCCTCTCCCGCTTGAAAGGTTTCAAATCGAAGCCAAGAACCACACCGAGGTAGAAACATTTCAAACATTAATCAGAGTTTATTGCATGTCTGGCTACTCAGCAAGGGGAGTAGCCCAGGGGGTTGGGCTTAGGGGGTTGATATGGGGTCGTTATAGCGGCTCATTGGGACATAATGCTTCTGGTCTTGGGAAACGGATTCTGGGGAGTGTCCTGACATAGGATTTCTGAGTTCTGGTTTCAGAACAATGTCCTGACATAGGGTTTTCTGGTTTCAGAACAATGTCCTGACATAGGGTTTTCTAAGTTCTGGTTTTAGGGAATGTCCTCACATAGGATTTTCTGAGTTCTGGTTTTGGAAAAGATCCTGACATAGGATTTTTGAGTTGAGCTTCAATCTCCATTTTTGTTTTTAGCCTAACACCCCATTGCCCCATTTTCTGCAGGGAAAGGCATGGTCTCACTCAACGGTCACTGCGGGCCTGTGGCCTTCCTGGCTGTGGCCACCAGCATCCTGGCCCCCGACATCCTGCGGAGCGACCAGGAGGAGGCTGAGGGCTCGCGGGCCAAGGACGACAAGCCAGACGGGCAGCCCCAAGAGCCGGCGCCCGCGCCCGAGAGCCACGTGGGCTGCGAGCTGACCCGCAAGAAGGGCATCCTCTTACAGTACCGCCTGCGCTCCACGGCCCACCTGCCCGGCCCGCTGCTGTCCGTGCGGGAGCCCGCGCCCTCCGACGGCGCCGCCCTGGAGCACAGCGAGGAAGACGGCTCCATCTACGAGATGGCTGACGACCCCGACGTGTGGGTGCGCAGCCGGCCCTGCGCCCGCGACGCCCACCGCAAGGAGATCTGCTCCGTGGCCATCATCTCTGGCGGCCAGGGCTACCGCAACTTTGGCGGCGCCCCAGGGGGCAGCATGAGGCCGGCTCCGTGTGGGGAGACGGACAGCACCCTCCTCATCTGGCAGGTGCCCTTGACGCTATAGCAGCCCCTCCCCACGGGGCACGGTGAGGCTGGGCCCACAGCCTGCGGTTGGGGGGCTCCTTCCAACTGGGGGACCCTGGAAGGGAGCCAGGGGTGGAAACCCCTCCAGAGACCTGCACGGAGCGTTCTGATGGCCTAGACCCACAGCTACCACCTGACAAGAGTGGAAGAAAACCACCTTACCAAAAAAAAATTTTTAAAAAACGCAAAGTTTTCTGGGGAGGGGGCTTGGGGCTTGGGAGAGGGAGGACACCACTGAAGGAAATGGCCTTCTTTTTAAAAACAAAAAAACCTCACAGCTGCCTGGCAAGCCCAGCCCTGCTCATCCCGGCCTGGGGCGGGCCCTGAGGTGCCCAGCACGCTCTCGGCAGGGCATCCGTGTGAGTGGATGAGCGTGTGTGGGCTGGCGTGTGAATATATATAAATACGTATATATGGTGTATATTACATGTGTATAAATAAAGTCTGTACATATCGGAGCACTGGAAGATGCTGAAATAAAAGTGAAGATCATCTGTACCTGAGTTGAGGTTTTCTGCAGTGAGAGGGAGCGTAGGGAGAGCCGGGGAGCAGCTGTCACCAGGTCGGGTTGTTCTGGAACCAGGAGCCACCCTCTAATCTCGGCAGCGATGGTGGTGGCCGGACGCAGGGAGAACCCAGCTTCAGGGGCAGGCTGTGGCACTGTGCCGGCCAACACGGTTATTATTAGCCACATGCGGCTGGTTGGTTTCAAATGAACTCAAATTAAAAATTCAGCTTCTCAGTCGGGTTTGCTGCATTTCAAAGCTGGCCTGAATAGCCCCACGGGGTGAATGAGATGTGACCATATTTACTATTGTATAAAGTTCTCTTCCTGAGAAGGGGCTCCTGGGAGCTTCTTTTCTAAATGTTTTAAAGAAGAGGCAGTCATCCCAACTCTGGAATGATTCAGAGGCAAAGAGAGGGCTGACCGGAGAGGGGAGGGGAGGGAAGGGAGCCTTCTCAGAGGCTGGAGCCAGGGCAGAGGAGACTGGGACTGGGACAGGACTGTTACTGCGGGCAGCAGCTGTCCCTGAGTCTAAGGGGTACCAAGTGACTCCTCCCAGATGGGCCCATAGGAACAGAGCCCTGTGTGCAGGGCAGAATTGGAAGGTGAGTCTGCCCTTGACACTTGGCCCCTTCCTAGCTCGGTTGATGCCAGTATTTCCAGATCTACTAGTGATCAAGGGAGGGAGCTCTGGTAGCATAGCCCATAGGGAATTGGGCTGCTAACCCGAAGGCTACTCCTCTCTGGCAGTTCGAATCCACCAGCAGCTCCAAGGGAGAAAAAGAGGCAGTCTCCTCCTGTGCTGTTTATAGCCTCTGAAAATCAATGAAAGCTCCGCTAGGAGTTGGTTCTCACTTGGTGGTGGTTGATGATAATGAGCTCTGATTGGCCAAGGTGGCTCCCTTGGTGTTGACTCCCCCGTTTCCTGGACTGTGCACTACAGCCCCCAACAAGCCCGAGGTGGGTGGGCGGTGAGAATTCAGGGTCCTGAGTTCTGTCAGGTGGCGAGGCTGGAGAAGAGAGCGTCCCAAAGTCTGCAGGGTCACAGGGCAGGAGTCCCATAGCACCCTCTGCCCACCGTGGCCCTTCTCCCCTGCATGTGACCAGTGGTACCTGCTCTGCTGAGGGTCTGCTGACCGTGCCTACAGAGCCTGGCTTCCAGGAGGCTCTTGAAAATTTTATTGCCGAATGCATGATTAAAGGAATGTGACAGTAAACGCCCCTCTCCCCCCTAGAGTCGAAGAACCACAGCTGGGCATCCTGGATTTCCACTGTGTGCTCGGTCTCATCTGGAGGGCCAGTGATGGCTCGGGTTGAGCTGTGGTGGCCTAGAGGTAGAGGATTGCACTGCCAACCCAAAGGCAGGCAGTTCAAACCCTGATCTGCTCCGTGGGAGAATTGTTCAGCCGCCCCCTGTCAGCAGTGGAGGCCTGTGTGCTGCTGAACAGGTTTTGGCCAGGCTTCCAGACTAAGAGGAACTAAGAATAAAGTCCTGGCAATCTTCTGCCAAAACCCCTTCTGGGTCCCAATATTCTGATGTAAGTGGTCATGGGGAGGGTGCAGAAAGAGGCAGGATTTCATTCCCTTGTGCGTGGGGTCAACATTAGCTATGGGACTCGCAGAGTCTCTGAGGAGCCCACAGGAAGCACCTAGTCAATCCTGTGTGCACGGCGGGTCGTCACGTGGCAACTTCGTGGTGATTGCGTGTATCGCTGTAACCCTTTGTTCCACACAGTGGCCAACTCTTTAGAAGTCCCCATTTGTGAACTGTTGCCCCTTTTGAGAGCCTCACAGGTCTGTTAGATCACAGCTCCACAGATCACTCAGCATAAGGGGCCCAGAGATCTAATGGGGCCCGTGAAACGGCTGTCACTCTGACGTCTGCTATAGCGAGATTAACATATCAGTCGACCACTCATCTTCCACGTCCCTGACAAGAGAGGGAGGGAGGCCTGGAGTGTGTGAACAGCTCCTGAGACAGAGGCCGCACCTTGAATATGAGAGGAGGGCTCACTTTAGCTATTGATACCAGTCATCATAACCTCAGGTTCGTGTGTGCAGCGGCGCGTTTTAGCCTCCCAATCACGCCCTCCACAGCTGTCTGCGCTCGCTTCCTTTTGCAAGCAAGGAGTCCGAGGCCCTGGAAGTTAAGGAATTTGCCTAGGAAGTACCAGGGCCTAAGGGACTGAGGACAGCCTGTTGCCATAGCCAACTTGAGCCATTAAACTACGCTGCTTACATGCAAAGATTTGGAGCTGGACAGACCCGAGTATCAGCAAACCCAAGTACGCTTTTTCCACTTACAGACTGTGTGACTTTGGGCAAGTGTCTTAACCTCTCTGTTTTAGAGAGGGGACAATAAACCCCCAGGGCCTGTTAGGTAAAGTGACTGAATGTCATTCTGGATTCACTGACCATCCACTATGTGTGGGGCTTTGATTCTAGTAGATGACAATGACCACGACAAATGTCTCCACCACAACCCTCCATTCTGCTGGAGACATTGAACAGATGATAAACAAATGCAATGTACTGGACAGAGTATGTGCTCTGGGGGAAACGATGCAGCACAGGGAATAGAAGTGCTGGGGAGTGGGGTGTCCAGCAGCATAGGCCGAGAGGCTGCTTCTGTGACAGGTGGGCTTTGGGCAAAGGCCTTTGGAAGGGATGGAGTGAGGCAAGCAGGACATTCCAGGGGAAGGCAACGTGCTGAGCCAGGGGCAAGCTGGAGCAGAGGGCAGAAGATGGGCAAGCAGGAGACATGGCCATGAGTGCCGGGCTCAGGTCACGAGGGCTTTATCTTTTCTGTGACATTCTGTGACATGAGGAGGACTGGAAGGCTTTGATCAGAAGATGAATACCATCCACCTGATGTATTAACGTCAATCAGTTTTAGGAGGCAGGGAGTAGGAGGAGGGGGAGAGCAGGGACCAGGGAGGAGGGTATTGGACTATTACAGGTTCACGATGCTGGTGGCTCCAAGCAGCGCAGGTCGGTGGAGGTGAGGAGAGTGGTCGGCTCCCACATGTTCTTTCATGGGGGTGGTGTTTGTGTGCCATTGCATTGACTGCAGAGCTGTCTGATTTACAGATGGCTTGGATAGGATATGGTCGCTATGAGTGACAAGCAACTCAACAGCACATGACAATGACAATGTGTGTGTGAGAGAGAATGAGTGATATTGGAGTTGCTGTTGAGTTTCATACAGATAGATTGGAGGAGAAAAAGAGGTTGGGCATGACTCCAAGGTTGAGCCCCTGAAGGACCGAGCTGCCCTTGATGGAGTGGGGTGACCATGGGATGGGTGGGTTTTGAGAGAAGATTGGGAGTCAGCTTTGGGGCTTGTGCCATCCGGTAGCGTAGTGTGTAGGGAGTTGAGCTGCTAACCCGAAGTTAGGCCCCTGTGGCAGCTTGAATCAACCAGCAGTTCCTTGGCAGAGAGATGGGCATTCTCCTCCCATGCAGTTTACCACCTCGGAAAACCTGCTGGACGGTCAACTATTGTCAGTTCTGACTCAGACAGCAATGAGAGTTTCATTTTTTATTTTCATTTTTTTAATGTATGTGTGTGAACACTGTGACACTGATGTCTCAAATGTGGTAATGGTTACCCATGGTGGACAGTGTTTGCTGGAGCTTCCCGAATGAAACAAGCCTGGAAGCTCGAGTGGCATCCACTTCCGAAATGGCTTGCCTCTGGAAACTCTATGAACAGTGCTCAGGCCTTTCGTTCATAGGGTCGCTATGAGTCGTTTACGACTCGATGGCACCTAACAACAACAACAACAACAACAACAACAACAACAACAACAACATGTGTGTACCTAACATACTTTGGGCATGTTGCAAGGAGTGACCAGTCCTTGGAGAGGGATAGCATGCTGGGAAGGGTGGAGGGGCAGCACAGGAGAGAAAGACCCTGGGTGACTCAGTGACTGGGGTAATGGAGGAAGGTGTATCAGAGACAATGAGATTGGCTCAGCACAGAGCAGAGTTCAGAGATGTTGTACATATGGTCGCTATGAGTGACAAGCAACTTGACAGCACATGACAACGACAATGTGTGTGTGAGAGAGAATGAGTGATATTGGAGTTGCTGTTGAATTTCATGCAAGGATCTAGAGGTATGTGGAGACAGTGACAGTTGAGTAGGAACTTGGAACTTGTCCTATGGTTCTCCAGAGACAGAATTCTCTCATTCTCTCTCGCTCTCGCTCTCACGCTCGTGCTCTCTCTCGCTCTCTCTCTCTCCTCTTGCTCTCCTCTCACTCTCTCTCTGTTATTGTCATAGTAATTTGTTGTGTGCTATCTAGTCAGACCTGTCCCACAGCTGACCAGCAGTTTTTTAGAGGCAGTAAATCACACAGGAGGAGGTTGCCCATCTTTCTTCCGTAGAGCAGCTGGTGGATTCGAACCCCATGCATTTGGGATGGCAGCTCACCTTCTTACTCGTAGGCTACCTGCTGGAGGGTGAGCTGTGAGTTCCTTCTGACTCCAAGGTACAGACATAGCAGCAAGAGGAAACTAGGAGCCAGAGCCATGTGAATTCTTAGGAACCCAGTGCTGCTGTGACAGAGATACCACAAGTGGAAGGCTTTAACAGCTAATTCTTCCACCGTGTAGAAGGCTAGAAGTCCAAGTTGAGAGTGCCAGCAGTAGGGAAGTCCCTCTCTCAGCCAGTTCTCGAGGAAGGCCCTTGTTTCCTCCAGTGTCTATAGGCCCAGCATTCCTGAGAGCTCTCCATGTGTCTTGGCCTTTTCTGAGGTTGAGAAGCTTCCTCAGAGATCCTAGTCCAAAAGGTGCACTCCACTCCTGGTAGTTCTCTCTTGGTAGTATTGTGATCCCATTTCTCATCTTACTTTCTTCCCCTTTTATCTTTATTGAGATTAAAGCTGTGACAGGCCACCCCGTCAGAAAACTTCCCTAACAGATATTACAGCTACCACAGCTGTGATAGAATTAAAGGGTGTTGTGTCCCATTCTTCAAGCTTGTACACATATTTGGCTTATCGGACCATGAGAGATCATTGCATAGTTTCCACATTATATTATTATGTACACACATTTTGGGGACACAATTCAATCTATGACATTTATATTCTATCCTGGAGACCTTGGTAAAATGTAGGCACTGAGTCAGTATCTCTGGGGTGGAAAATTCCATCCAGGAGATGGAACTGGAATGTTCTGGTTTGAAGCTGTACCTGAGAATGACAGCTGTCCTTTCTTTACCCTTGGGGAACGGGAGGTAGCTGAGCCTTGGTCACTAGGCCTCTGATGCTGCCCTGGACCTCTCCCCACCTTTGATCTTGGAGTCTCTCACACTCTGGTCCAGCCTTTGCCCTAATGTCCCTTTACTGTCTTTTCTTTGTACACCACTCTTTGTCAATGTGCAGTATGAAGTAACCTGGCTTGTTATGGTGCTGAACTTTATACCAGTGGGGTATCAAATACCAGAATGGTTTCCCAGTGTGGACAGTGTTTGGTGGAGCTCTCAGTTGTAAAATAGGTTTGGAAGCAGGAGTGGCAATCACTTCCTAAACCACATGCCTCTGGGGGAAAAAATCTATGAATTTGGAGAAATGACCACAGTTATGGAAAGACATTAGGTCTTTTGTTCACGGAGTTGCTATGAGTCGTGCTCGACTCGACAGCACTCAACAACAACAATAACAAGATAGGGGACACAGACCCCTGCCCACCTGCTCCTGGTTCCACTTCAGCCCATTGACTCTCCCTTCAATTTGTAAAGGTCATAAGGGCACAAGTGTGGAGTGCGTGCAGAGCCTGGTGATGTCCATGTCTGCCCTCCCTGTCCCCTGCTGACCTTTCTGTCTCTGACTTGCAGCTTAGAATATAACTTCTTTCTGAGGAGAATTCCTCTGCATCCTGCATGGTTTCTGTGCTTGGCCAACCAACTTTGCCTTGTGTCTTAAAGGGAAGTGACGTGGTGAGTGTTCCCCCAGAAGCAGGTGTTCAGACAACAGTTTGACTTGGCGGTTTAGCTCAGGGAGTGAGCTGAGGAAACAGTGAGGGAACATGTGAGGACAGAGAAGGAAGGAGCCCAGAAAATGGTGCATGACGGTTGGTTTTACGTGTCCACCTGGCTAGGCTGTGTTCCCAGTGGTTTGGCCAAATTGTAGTGGCTGCTGGGAAGGGGTTTTGTGGATATGATTAACATTTACAGTTACTTTTGTTGGTAGGTGCTAGAGTCGTGTGTAGCTCATAGTGACCCTATGAACAACAGATCTGAACTCTGTCTTAACCTGTGTCAGCCTCAATCCCTGAGATGCTCGAGCCCAGAGTTACAGTCTCTCAATCTACTTAGTTGAGGATCTTTCTCTCATTTGCCAACCCTTCACCTTTCCGAGTATGAGGTCCCTCTCCAAAGCCTCTCCTAACAACATGCACAGAGGATGTGTCCTTTGCTTCCAAGGAGCACTCTAGCTGCACAGTCTCCAGGACATCCTGTTCTTTGGGCAGGCTGTGGGATGTTCAGTGCTCTTCTCCGACACCACAGCTCAAAGGTATCAATTCTTCTGTCATCTTTATTCACTGTCCAGCTCTCAGCAGCATAGCAAGTGAATGAAAAGAGCATGATCTGAATGAGGTACACTTTAATCCTCAAACTAACATCGTTGCTCCCCAATAATTTGGAGAGGTCCCTGACTGCTGACTTTCCCAGTGCACTATGTCTCCTGATCTCCTGACTCTGTTTTTATTTATTTTTTTAAATGATTATACTGGTTTATTTACAAAGTTCAAATACATTGTTTTTCACACAGGAACTTTCTCATTTCCTTCACACACACCCCCCCAACCCATCAAATTGTACAACCCTATGATTACCACCCCTCCGTCCACCCTCCCCCTCTGCTTCCACCCTCCCCGTCACCCCATATCCTCATACTCATTCTACAATAATGGTTTTATACAGTATTTGTCCTTATGGGACTGAGTTAGTTCACTCAGCATAATGCTCTCCAGTCCCTCCAAAGTTAGGTAGTAATTTACAAAGTCATTGCTTCAGTGTGCTGTGTAGTATTCCATCATGTGAATGTACCATAATTTCTCAACCCATTTTATTGTGGTTGGACATCCTGGCTGTTTGCATGTTCTTGCGATGGTGAATAATGCTGCTATGAACATTGGTCTATGAGTGTCCATTTGTGCCTCAATTCTCATTTTCTCAGGGTATATTCCAAGTAGTGGAATTGTTGTTGTTATGTGCCGTCAAGTCGCCTGTGACTCATAGCGACCCTATGTACAACAGCCCTAAACCCTGCTCTATTCTGTGACAATCTCACTGTCTCTGACACACTTATCCCGATTACCCCAGTCACTGAATCAATCCACTTCACTGAGGGCCTTCCTCTCCTACACTGTCCCTCCACCCTCCCAAGCATGACGTCCTTCTCCAAGGATTGGTCCCTCCAGAATAGCTGAGTCATATGGAATATCTGTGTTCAGCTTTCTGAGGAGTGCCAAACTGCTTTCCAGAATGGCTGTACTATTTTACAATTCCACCAACAATGTATAACAGTTCCTATCTGGCTACCTCCTCTTCATTATTTATTACTTGCTGTCTTGTTAAATTTTGCCACTGTTACTGGGGTGAGATGATATCTCATTGTAGTTTTGATTTGCATCTCTCTTTTTGCCAGTGTTTTTGAGCATTTCTTAATGTATCTGTTTGCCATTCGAGTATCTTCCTCTGAGAAAGTTTTTCCCCTGTCTCTTGCCCATTTTATAAGTGGGTTATTGGTGGTTTTTTTCTTTCTTTCTTTCTTTGTAGAGGCCTAGGAATATTCTGTAAACTTTTGTTGAGATTCTTCTATTTTTTAGCAAAACTTTTTTCTTTCCTTTTTTGTAACTTTAAGCTTATTTTTAGTAAGCTTTAGTAAGCCTAACTTTAAGTTAGTTTTTAGTGATTTTAAGCAGTTACTTTTAGCAAAGGAGATTATCCATCTTCATATGTTGTGGGCCTCCTCCATCATTTGAAGTCTCGAAGAGCAGAATCTAAGATTCCTAGAAGGAGGCATTTTGCCAAAAAGACTGTGACATAGAAAACCTGCCTGAGCATCCAGTCAGCCAGTTCCAACTATAGATTTTTATCTTAACTCAATGTCTAACCTGCTGGCCTGTGCTGCAGACTTGAGACTCGCCAGTCCCCACGATTGCATGAAACTGTTCCTTAAAACCACCAGCTACTCAGGGGGTGTGGGCAGGAGAGAGGTGGACAACCTCCTCCCATGTGATTTAAAGCCTCTGAAAACTCACTGGATGGTCAGCCATGCTTTGGTTTGGACTCTATGGCAATGAGTGTGAGACTGAATATGTATGGATAGATAGATGATTGATAAATAGATGATAGGTAGGCAGATAGATAGACAGATGAGGATAGATAGATGATAGATAGATAATAGATAATAGATAGATAGATAGATAGATAGATAGATAGATAGATAGATAGATGATAGAAAGAAGAGCCCTGATAGCATGACATATGGCCTGTCAAGCTGGTAGCCCAAAAGCCAGCATTTGCATCCACCAGCCAATCCATGGAAGAAAGATGGGCAGTTGAAACAACTTGATGACAGAGCGTCTGTTGTGTTTTGGTTTTTTAAAATAGATTTCATTATAAGTCCATATATAGAAGTCTTATTTGTTCTGTTTACCTGGAGATCCTGGTGGATATAGGGTGTGTTACTGAGGGGGTCACCGTAGGGCACCTGAGGTTCAGCCATGCTGGGAGCACTGGGAGACAGTACAGAGCATGCCTGACAGTGACCCAAACTACAGGCGAGGGAGCCGGGGAATCCAGCTGCCCCCACGGCGTGTCCCTGGAACTTCCTCATCTTAACCAGGCAGGAGACGCTGGCAGAGATTCTCAGTTGCTGACAGGGGATACGCTGACTATGTACCACTGTTGAACTGTCACTATGGATTACATCTCAACATAAAGAAAACAAAAGTCCTCACCACTGGGCCACTAGGCAACATCATAATAGATGGAGAAAAGATTGGCATTGTCAGCAGTTTCATCATGGATCCGCAATCAACATTCTTGGCACTAGCAGTCAAAGAATAAAAACACATGTTGCACTTGAGTCAAACATGGCCTTTTCAATGACTAGCTTTGCATCTGGAAGATGGAAAATGTCATAAGGATGACAGAAGAGTCAATACCTTCGAGTGCGGTGTTGTAGAAGAGTATTAAAAATCCCATGGACTGCCAAGAGAATAAGTATATCTCAGAGAAAATGCAACCAAGATTCTCTTTAGAGGCAAGGATGGGGAAGCTTTGTCTCAAATATTTTGGGCACATTGTTAGAAGGCATCAGTCCTTGTAAACTTGTAATCTGTGTGAGGGGTGGAAGGTCAGCAAAAGCGAGGGAGATGCCCAGGGAAGTGGATTGACACAGTACCCATGCCAGTGGGCACAAGTGGATCAGGGATGATGAGGTGGCCAGTATAGGGCAAGGTTCAGGCCTGTTGTTAATAGCCCTATGAGTCCTACTCAATTCGACATCAGTTAACACCGACCACCACCCCTGAGCACGGGGGAGATTGGGAGGGTGGCACAGGACAGCGTATGGTTGGATCTTTTGTTCATAGGGTCACTATGAGTTGGAGTTAATCCGATAGCACCTAGTAACAACCAGGGAAACAGCGAACGTCCTCTTTCTTTCCCAAAGAAGCCAAGCTTCCAAGTGGACAGTCTCGCTGTGGACACAAAACTGTCCAATTTGGAACTTGGAGTTGAGGAGGGACCTTTGTTTCCGATTGCATCCGCCTCTTCCTGCATGCGCACGAACGCGCGCATCCGCGCGCGCGCGCGCGCACACACACACACACACACACACACACACACACACGCACATAGACATAAAACACACTGAATGGTATTGATCCAACGGGGTGAGGGTGTTTTGGGGGGAGGTTAGCCCATCTAGATTTATAGGGGATGAAAATAGACTTCGAGTTTATATCTCAAATAAATCGTCCTGGTACAGAACTAAGCACCTTTGCTGAGCCCAACATTAGGCTACAGGCACAGGGAGATAATGCCATCTCGTCCTTGTGAAAGAGAGTCTATTAAAGATGATGCTGGGGCCAGACGTGTTGGATGGCTATCTGAGGATAGGATCTGAGCTTCTGCCCTTAGACTGGGGACTTTAACCCTTTTACAGCAGCCTGTCTAATGGAGGAATCATAGACACTGCCCCATAGTTTGATGAGGAAGCGTCTATTCTAAAGGGAGACAGGTTCTGACCCCAGAGAGCCTCTTACCGATGGAGGAGACCCCCAGCTAATGCCCAGAGTCCCACCAGTTTGATGGGGAAGATAGTTTCTTTCTGAGAAGGACAGACCCTAGTCTGTTTGGGAAGTTGTGTCCTGGTCCTCAGAGAATTCTCCGATCTGAGGGCTGAAGTGTGAGCTCCATCCAGTCTGAGGGAGAGAATGGGACCCTCAACTGTGAACGAGACCTAATAATAAGTCACGCAAGAGAAACTTTTTAACAATCTGGACCTAATTACAGTGCTGCCCGAACTCCTCTAAACTCCTCATTTACACTTTCCACAGGAAATGGCAAGTAGCAGGGATGTGTAAATTGAGGGAAATTAATATAATTACCTGAGTTATTTCTTGTCATCTTTTCCTATCAACAGAAACCACAAAGCTGCTCTCGGTGAGAAGTGTGGTCATTACAGGCTTGTCCCTGAGGCAGACAGCAGCGTTTCCTCTGCAGGGACAGGTTCTCCGTGGCATGTGTGCCCCCTGCCAGTGTGGGCCCCTGCCAGCGTGAGGCCAAGGGTCAGGCTCAGGGATAAGGAGCACTCAGCCTCTAGCCAGAGACCTGGGTTCAAGTTCTGCTCTGTTGTCAGTTTTCTGTGTGATCTACATGTGATAGGAATGCTACCACTCTGAATCTAAGCCCCAACCAATACTAGTCCAGATATGCTACCCCTCTCCTCAGCACTGGGTGCCTGGTGGTGATGGAGCTGTTAGGTGCCACCGAGCCCAGTACGACTCATAGCAGCCCTGTGAACAACAGATCTCAACAATGTCCTGTCCTGTGCCATCCTCACAACTTCTGACACATAAGAGCCTTTGCTGTAGTGACTGTGCCAATCCGGCTGGCTGAAGGTCTTCCTTCTCTTTTGCTGGCCCTTCACCCTTTTAAGCATTCTGTTTCTCTTCAAGGAATAACTTCTCCTACCAACATGCCGAAAGAGTGTGAGATGAAGTTTTATCATCTTTGCCTTGAAGGAACTCTGGCTGTACTTTTCCCAAGCTGTTCGTTGTTTTGGCAGTCCGTGGGTGTTCAGTACTCTTCTCCAACACCACAGCTCAAAGGCATCAATCCTTTTTTCTATTATCTTTATTTTTTCTGTCCAAATCTCAGATGTTTAGCAGATGGTTGAAAAGACTCTGACCTGAATCGGGTGCATCTTAGTCCCCAAAAGGACCTCATGGTTTTCAGTAATTTGGAGAGGTCCTGGATGGCAGACTTTCCCAAAGCAATATGCTTCCCAATGTCCTGACAGCTGGTACCAAGGATGTTGATTGTGGATCCAAATAAGATGAAATTGTTGACCGTTTCAATATCAACCAGAATGTTGACTATTGGTCCAGTGGTGAGAATTTTTGTTTTCTTGATGTTGAGAGGCAATCCATATTGAAGGCGTATCAAGTCTTTGATTTTCTGTAGCAAGCACTTCAAGTCCTCCTCAGGTTCAGCAAGCAGGTTGTGTCATCTCCATAACACAGGATGTGATGAGCCTTCAATTCTGGTGCGACACGCTTCATAGAGTCCAGCTTGGTTTGCTCATAATACAGATTGAATAGGTGTGGAGGAAGGTTATGCCCCTGATGCACACCTTTCTTAATTTTAAATCATGTAGCATTTGCTCCCTTGCTCTGTTCACACAACAGCCTCTTGATCTAGGCATAGGTTTCACACGAGCACAATTACGTGTTCTGTGATGCCCATTTTTCTTAATGGCAGCCATCATTTGTTATGATTCACACACAGTCAGCAGGAAATTATACTGCTATTCTCAAAAGTTACACCTCTGCAGTGATTCAAATCCACCTGCCTCTTCAAGGCAGAAAGAGAAGTCATCGCTTCCTGTGCAATTTACAGCCTCAAAACCCCAGTGAAGGGTTGGTTATAAGTTGGCTTCACCTTAACAGAAACGAGCTGACTTTGGGTCGATTGTGTCAAGTGCGTTATACTTCTCTGTGTTGCTGTTGAGAATGCACATAGCCACACACCAGTCCAGTACTCTCAGTGTACCATCCAGTGCTCTTCAAAGAGGTGTGCCATCCTTTCTGCCCCTCCTTCTCTGAGTTGTTCTCTTCTCATTCAATAATCCACACCCCTTAAGGGTCCTAGCAAATCTTCTCAGAGTTACTGTTGTTACTTTGATCTCAGAGAGATAGTTCTTAAAAGAGAACAATGCTCAAGGCAGACATTCTGTATCTGTTAAGCTAGACTATTGTTTGGTTTTTAAGAAGACTTCCGGGGCTGTTTTTGGTTTAAAGATGATCTCAGGACAACAGTTCCAGAACTCCCTCTAATGCTTTATATCCTTAACTGCAGTGAATTTCCACAATCACCCCAGAGGGAAGTTCTATTATTATTCCCATTTGACAGATGACAAAAGTGAGGTTCAGGGAAGCGACTCACTTGCTTGGGCTCACACAGTATGGAAGAGAACCCCGGAGCTGTGGAATCATGAAATGAATCTCATTTATGGCCCCGCCCTCTCCACAACGCCGCTGAGGACACTCGCCTGATGACAGGTGCCCAGGCGCCCTGAACACTGTGGAACGCGGGTGCAAACCCGTTCTCTCTCCTTTCCTCTTCTGACTGCACTGACCACATGGTTCATTTCATAAGGACAATGAGTTTTATTCATGTAAAGCAATCAACAGTTCCTGGCACAGAGGGATCCCTCCTGAACTTTCTTGATGATTCTCTTCTCTGATAGAAACCCATCTGGGGGTATATTAAAAAGATACCCCACTTTAGAGCATCAATCCCCCAAGCATGCTGTTAAGCCCTTAGCACCTTCTTAGAGTGGTGTAGCTTATTTGTAGAACCTAGCAGTCGTACAGAAACTATTATCAGCCCTGCTGGCTTGAGGCCCACAATCCTAGTGCAGTAAGCAGTGACTGGACATCCTGGACATCCACTGCAGATTGATCCAGAAACCCAGAGGGAAGATGGCCTAAGTCTGCAGCCAGGTTAGCTGTAGTTAAGTAGGTGGTATCAGGAGGAAAGTCTTCATTCTTCCAGCAGTGTCTATTACCGGTGGAGCCTCTGGCCTCATGGGCAACACAGGTTTAAAAAGAGATGATTCTTGGAGGTTGTTGCCCTAGTGATGAGAATGTGGGTCAGGGGTCATATAGGTGTGAGGTCTCCCTGGGGATGAGTCCTCACTGGTCCCACATTCTGTTGTAAGATGGTGATTCTAGTACCTTTTCTGGGCACTGTAAGAATAAAACAGGACAAAGGGAGCTCTGGTGGCCTAGTGGCAGGAAGCTGCACTGCAATCCCAGAGGTGTGTGGTTCAAATCCACCAAATGCTCTGCTGGAGAAGGAAGGACAATCTCCTCCTGTACCAGTCAGATCTGATTTGACGGTACACACAAAATAATAATAAAATAAAATTAAATTAAAAAAAGAATAGAACAGGACAATGTGGGTAAAAGCTCAGCTCAGGGCCTGCGCAGGGCATGCGTGCCAGTGTGCCTGCATATCCATTGAGTGGATTCCAACTCATTGGACAGTGACAACACTAATAAGGGGCCTGGATTAGAGGAAGCACCAGGTGAGAGGTAAGGAAGGCCTCATGCTGGAATTGAGCCTGGAGGTTGAATGCTCTTTTGAAGAATTATCAGGAGAAAGAGAGGGCCAGGGGCTCTGCCACAGGCATGGATACCATCGTGAAGCTGGGCTGTGTTGGCAAGCCCAAGGCTGGGTACACTGGGTTCCAGAGGCTGGACTCTGTGATCTAGGATGGCCACAATCCTTCAGCTCCATTCCAGAAGGTCTCTTGAGTTCTTTCCAGGCTGAACCTCTCTCCAAGGGACAGACACGATCTCCCCCCTGTGCTATTTCTGCTAAATTAGGTGGCCAGCCTTTTTCCCTTGGCAAATCCTGGGACATGAATTTGCATGCTCTTTTGCATAAATCAGAACCTCATTTGCATCTATTTGCATGCTTCTCTGGATGTGAAGTTCAAGAGGCCCACACTCAATGTGTGTCAGATGAAATAAGTGGGTTGAGTCCACTTCCCTTGAACTGGCCAGAACCCGAGGCAGATTGGAAGGTGCTCAGAGGGGCTCGTAGTCTCCAAGACCAGCGAACAGCTCTGAGTCCAGAGTCACTGGGGACTGATGGGAAAGGAGGGCTTTGGGTACCTGGTGCAAAGAAGCTGAGGTGCAACCAGAAGGCAGGATGTCCTCTGCTGCCCAGCACTGATGTGGGGAGTGGTGGTGACAGTTCTAAGAGCACCTACTATGTGCTGGCAGTGTACAAGACGCTCATGTGTGTTATCTCATTTTCTCCTCAGAGTTTCATGAGATGGGCTGTTATTAACCCCACTCCAGAGATTATGAGACTGTGGCCTGTAGGAATGGTCTGCCCAAGGCACATGACTGATCTTTGGAAGTCTTGGACTGAACGCCTTTCTGTTTGGTTCTACAATCTATCATCTCTGATTCGGGAAAGTAAGAAGCCCAAACCTCACCAGCTAGAGGTGCCACTAGGGGCAGAAATTTCTATGACTCCTCCCCCCTTGAGCATCCTACTCTCCTTTTTACCACCCAAGGCCTCTTTGTGTCTTTCCCATGTTTTATTGAATTGCCCAGATCTGAGGAAGGGTCCTCTGCCTGTGTTTACAGAATGACCTGGTTTCTATGGCAACAGATTGCACAGCCCAGGCTGCCGTTGCCGTTGCCGGCAGTCCCTAGGAGAGGGTGGTAAGGTGGTTGCTCCTTCTGAAGGTGAAGATGTGAGGGAAGGTGTTTTAGCCCAGTTCCAAGACCCACAAGATCTGGCACTGAGCAGAGCCCTAAGCGATTATTGAGTCAATTTGTAGGGGGATGAACTACAAGTGGTAGGCCTGCTGCCTTTGTTTGCTTACCCTTGTAAAGTGGGTGGAAGGTGGCCCAGGTGATTTATTCTTCCTCATATTATGATCCAGATGTCAGTCTGGAGACTAAGGTGTGCCTGATCCAGGCCATGGTCTTTCAAATTACTTGCTATGCGTCAGAAAGCTGGACAATGATTTGAGATGATAGAAGGAGCATTGATGCCTTTGAGCTGTGGTGCTGGAGAAGAGTACTGAATACACCACGGACTGCTAGGAGAATAAACAAGTTCATCCTAGAGAGGTTGAAACCAGGGTGGTCCTTGGAGGCAAGGATTCTTAAATTTTGTCTGATACACTGGGCATGTTGCACAGAGGGACCAGTCGTTGGAGAGGGACATCATGCTTGGGAGGGTAGTGGGACAGCACAAGATAGGAAGACCCTGGATGAGATGGATTGACTCAGTGACTGGGGTAATGGGGGTAGTTGTGTCAGAGACAATAAGGTTGGCTCAAGATAGAGCAGGGTTTAGGGCTGTTGTACATAGAGTCACTATGAGTCACAATTAGATAGCACATAACAACAACAACAACAACATATTAAGAAGTAGACCTTGCTTGTCTCTCTTCCCCTTGTATCTGAGCTTACACTGTGACTGCTCAGATGATGGACTGTGATGGAAATGGATGGAAACTATTTCTGAGCCTAAACCTTAAGAAGCCCTAGTAGCTCCTGCTCCCACCTTGCTGTGGAATGCATCTAGCTATCCTGAGGAAGGATTGTGTGAATAAAGAAGAAGAAGGAGGAGGAGGAGAAGGAGAAGAAGGAGAGAAGAGATAAAACAAGGAGAGAAAAGCAGAGAAAAGCCCAGCCGTCTGAGCTGCTCCATCCGGGCATCACACACACGAGCGAGCCATCTTGGACATGGCTGCCTGGTCAGGCACCCAGGAGCCTGCAGATCCAGATGACATCATGCCATGCAGAAGAACCATCCAGCTGAGCCCGGTCAAGCACAGTATCATGATATATCATAACACAGATTGTTTTTAAGATATGTCATGTGTTGGAAGTGGTATCGTGTTAGAACACTGAACAACAAATTGACAGGGCAGCACTGTGTGCTCACCAGCCACTCCATGCGGGAAAGAGGTACAGTTTTGGAAATCCTATGAGGAAGGTCTATTCCACCCATACATAGTGTTGCAATGAGTCTGAATCAACTCAATCGTTGCTGTAGTTGTTAGGTGCCATCGAGTCAAGTACGACCTGTAGCGATCTTATGAACAGTTGATGTGAACCCTGTCCTGACCTGGGCCGTCCTCATCACCCTGACACGCTTGAGTCCACTGTTACAGTCACTATGTCAGTTCATCTTGTTGAGGGCCTTGCTCTTTTTTGCTGACCTTCCCCCTTTCCTAGCACGATGTCCCTTTCCAAGAAACACGCCTGAAGTATGTGAGACCAAGCGTCATCATCTTTGTCTCCAACAAGCATTCTGGCTGCACTTTTTCCAAGACATGTATCTGTTCATTATTTTGATAGCCCATGAGATATTCAGTACTCTTCTCCAGCACCACAGATAAAAATCATCAATTCTTCTGTTATCCTTATTCATTGTTCAGCTCTCAGATGTATGGCCAGTGATCAGAAAACCACGGCCTAAATCAGGCACACCTTAGACTTCAAACTGACACCATTTCTCCTCAGTAATTTGGAGAGGCCCCAGACTACACACTTTCCCAGTGCAGTACATCTCCTGATTTTTTTTTTTACAATTTGATAATTTTTTTTAATTATTATTACATTTTATTAGTTTCAATGAACATTCACAGGGATTCTGGGCTTTCACTCCTTCATTGCCGCACCATTCTCTCCACCCTCCTCCCCGGTTTGTTCTTCTTCCCTGCCATCTGAATGTCTGTTTTAATTGTCCAATTGCCACAGTGCTTGTCAAAGTCAGTTCTGCTTAATCTCCTTTGTCGGTGTGTCCTTTGCCATTCCCTATCACTCCTCCCTGAGAGAGACTTCACCCTGATTCATAAGGAAAAGGGGATGGCGTATTCTCTTAGCTACTTCCTGCTGAAAAGATCCAAACAAGATGGAGTCATTGACCATTTAAATATTTTCTCCATTCATCATGGTGTTGCTTATTGGTCCAGTGGTGAGTATATTTGTCTTCTTGATGTTGAGATGTAATCCATACTGAAGGCTGTATTCTTTTCTCTTCTGTAGCAAGCACTTCAAGTCCTCCTCACTTTCAGCAAGCAAGAATGTATCATCTTGATAACACAGGTTTTTGATGTGTCTTCTTCCAATCCTGATGGCACATTATTCTTCATAAACTTTAGCCTCTTGAACGATCTGTTCAGCATACAGATTGAAAATGTATGGAGAAAAGATACATCTCTGATTCAGTGTTTGCGTGCTCTGTTCCAGCAAAAGCTTCTTGGTCTACATATAGGTTTCACATGAACAAAATAAAATGTTTTGGGTTTCCCGTTCTTCTCAATGCTACCCACAATTTGTTGTGATTCATACAGTCAAATGCCTTTGCATAGCTGATAAAAATACAAACAGACATCCTTCTGGTACTCTCTGCTTTCAGCCATGATCCATCTGGCATCACCAGTAATATCTCTAGTGCCACGATCTCTTCTAAATCCATCTTTATTTCTGCCAGTTTTGTTGATGTACTGTTGTACTAATTTTTTAAAAATATTTTCAGCAAGATTTTGCTTACCCGTGACATTAATGATATTATTTGATAATTTCCACATTCTATAGGATCACCCATTTTGGAAATGGGATCAAATATGGATCTCTTCCAGTCATTTGGCCAAGCAATTGTCCTCCAAATTTTCTGGTCTAGACCGGTGAGCACATCCATGGTTGCATCTGTTATTTGAAGCATGTCAATTGATATTCCATCAATTCCTGGGACCTTATTTTTTTTTTTTGTTCTTCAGTGTATCTTGAATCAACTGGAGGGTAGTTGATTTTTTTTTTCTGCATAACCAACCACATGTCTCCATCAACAACCTGTATTATGCAGATGACACAAGCAACATTGCTTGCTTAAAGTGAGGAGGATATGAAATGCTACTGCAGAAGACTAAGGACTACAACTGTAAAAGGAATAAATGTATAGTGAGAGTGGCCAAAATCTGACTTCTGTCCACTTCATAAAGGTAAACCGTCCCCATTAATAATATTCATAGCAGCAAATAAATAGCTGCTTGGTCAGACACCCCCACCCCCCATGCTCCTGAACCTCTTTCTACCATAATTTGGGTCTGATATTCATTGTTGACTCATAGACTTTACTCATAGTTGTATGGTTTATTAGAAAAATAAATTGTAGGGGAGCTCTGGTGGCCTAGTGGCAAGAAGCTGCACTGCAATCCCCAAGGTGCATGGTTCGAATCCACCAGATGCTCTGCCGGGGAAGGAGGGACGATCTCCTCCTGTACCAGCCAGATCCTATTTGACGGTACACACAACCTCCCTCCAAAAAAAAAATAAAATTAAAAAAGATGTTAAAAAAAAGACTCAGTATCTTGAAAATGACAATCCTACCAAAAGAAAAATAAATTGTAGAGTGGGAAAAGCAAAGAATATCACCAATGCAAGTTCAGATTTAGTCCAGCCAGGACTAAAGCCAGGTTCAGTTCAGTAGCACAAATCCAAATCACCTAGTAAAATTTGCCTCAAAGCAGTTATAAGTCATCTTCTCCTTCAATCATCTAATAAGCAAACCCTTTGGCTGTGGCAAGCACAAATGCAAGAAGCCTCTGTTTACACCTTGCCACAGTCTTACCACCATCGTTCTACTGGGAGATTGAGGTCTCACTCTACAGTATGGAAAGTACTCTCTCCTCTCTCTTATATTAGTTCCACAGCTGTTGATGATTTTCAAGACCATATGTCCACAGTTAAAGTAGCTGGAGACCAGCAGGGGCTAATGTAATGTCCAGAAAAGCCAGCACCACAACAGCCTTTAGTATGGACTATATTTCAACATAAAAAAAAAACAAAACCCTAAGGTCTTCAGTACAGGACCAACAATCAACATTATGATTGATGGAGAAAGGATTGAAGCTGCCAATAGTCTTCCTTGCATCAGCAACTAACAGTTTTGGTACCAGCAGTCAGAAAATCAGAAGATAGTTTGTAGCGGGAAAATCCATTGTCAGGGACCTCTCTAAAAATGCTGTGATATTGAGTGATGATGCCAGTTTGAAGACTAAGGTGTGCTTGATTCAGGTTATAGTCTTCTCAATAATCTGCTACACATCAAAGAACTGAACAATGACTAAGTATGGCAGAAGAAGAACCAATGTCTTTGAATTGTGGTTTTGGATAAACTACAGAATATCCCATGGATTGCCAAAAGAACAACCAGATATGTCTTAGAACAAGTGCAGCCAGTGTGCTCCTTGAAAGCAAAGATGATGAAACTTCATCTTTCATATGATGGACTTGTAGCCAGGTGAGACTATTCCTTGGAAAGGAGCATCATGCTTGGAAAGATGGAAGGTCAACAAAGGAGAGGAAGACGTCCAATGAGATGGACTGACACAGTGACTTCAGCCATGGGCTCTATTGTGTCAGAGATGATGAGGATGACATTGAATGGTATAAGATCTAGGTTGACTATTCACAGGGTTGCTGTGAGTCATACTCAACTTGATGGCATCTTCTCATTTGGTAGTGAAAGCCTCTTTTTTTGTCCCTTTCATTTGCTTACTTGGTGGAGCTTCCAGCACCCAGTCCTGAACCACAGGAATGGGTATGGGTCCCAGGCTAGGCCCAAATAATATATCACTTCCTGGCAATAAGGATTGGTCCAGACATGGGCATGTGATCCAAGATGGGCAAATCAGTGTCCTTCTCTGGAATTTTACATGCTAACACCGGGCAAGAGCAGTTCTCTGCTTCCTCTGGATTACTAAAAGACAATGGTAGGGGTCTGTGGCCACATTTCCCCACTTTCACTCCATCTCCCTAGTAGGTACGTATTTTCATTGCCAACCCAAAGGGAGGTGGTTTGAATCTACCAGCATCTCAGCTGGAGAAAGTTGAGCAATCTCCCCTTTGTGATTTACAGCCTCTGAAAACTCCCAGGAGGACCAGCTATGAGTCAGTTCTGGCATGAAGGAAAGGAGAAAAAGAGCTCAATATGGAGTAATCCAGGCTTTCATGGGAGAGAAGGAGGCCAAGACAGGGAAAGAAAAGATTGTGGTGGCACCTTTGGGTTCTTGGCGTCTCTAGGACAGCTCTCCTTACAGGTTTTTCGGTTCCAACATTCAATAGATGATTTTGCTTGTTTCTTCCCCTTAAACCAGTTTGATTTTTATCCTTTGAGCTAGTTATTGTCACCATTAGCTGCTCTTACACTGATTCCAGCATGGTGACCCCATGCACGTCACAATGGAACCGGGCGCCGTGGAGTTTTCAGCACCTGGACTTTTGGTAGCAGATTGCCCGTCCTTTGGAGGCACCTTTGATTGGACTCAATCTTCCAACTTCTCAATTAGCAATTACCCAAGAACTCTACTTGGGATGAGCGCCTGGAATTGCCCTGAGACTTAAACTGGTGGGACATGCTCGATAGTGACTTCGTTTCTTTGCCTTTTTCAACTGAGAAAGTGTGTGGACTGTGTGCTGTTTCCTGACTTTAGAGATTGTGATTTTATGGCAAAGAAAGGGAAGTGTCGGTTTTCTTGGTACATGGCCCTGGGTGCTGTGTGCGTCTCTCATGTTCTCTCTGGACTCTCACAGCCGGCTCCCAGGGGAGTGGTCAGTGACTGTAGTGTGGAAGTGGTCAGAGGCCTGGACGAGGGCCGAGGGGGTGTGCAGAAGCCTCCTCTCCTCTCCTCTCCTTTCCTCTCCTCTCCTCTCTGGGGCAGTTCTGCTCTGGGGCAGAGCAAGGCAGTGTCTGGGCGGGGGAGGAGGAGAGAGGCCAGGGACTCCCATTAATTTCTCCAGCCTTAAATCAATTTAATAGAAGCCTCCGATGACTCTGATTTGATTTTTCATTTTCAGTATTACAATTATCAGCCTGATAGTACCGGCAGCTCAGGCTTGAAATGGGACCGCACGGCTGTGGCTGTCAAAAAGGGACTAGTACCAGATTACACCAATTATCTAATATTTTACTAATTAGACACCCAGCGCATCGCTCTCGTTTGCAGCAAGGGGGGATGTGCTCAGCGCTAGCATTGTTATTCTTTGCTGCTCAGCAGCTGTCAAATACTTCATTCAGCCTGGGGAGTCTACCTCCCACGGAGAACTCTGGCCTTTTATCCACACACCACTCTTCCCTCGCGTGCAATCAGAGGCCCCGGATGTCTGCCCTTGGTCCTTCTTGCTGCTTTTGGAGGGGATAGCAGGCCAGGGTGCATCCCATCCCTGTAAGATGACGTGGAGGGTGAGAGAAATTTCAGGGACTTGCACACTGAAGTCCAAGTGGTTCCGAGGAGAATCCGTGGAACAAATCAGTGCGCTGCAATCCTGAAGGAATGCAGTTCGAGTTTACAAGATTCTCCTAGGGAAAAGGTTGGGCAATCTCCTGCCGACACGGAAGGATTGATTTCAACTCAACTCGTTGGTACACAACAACAACAACATGGCTTAGATGAGGCCTACCTTTACCTTATGCAGGTACTGGGAGAAATCATACGGTCACACAATTTTGTGGGTGGAGGGTGGGGAGGGTAAAGGAAATGGGAAGGATCCAGCAGGGATCTGGGAAGACATGGGAATGGCGGGTATCATTCAGTGATAATTAATTTTATAAAACATAATGACTGGGAATAATTGCATGAAATACAATGTGAATGAAAGATAGTATGTGAAACACAATGTATACAAACTTTGTAAAGAAACCAATATAAAATAAAAATTAAAAATGAAGAGTTCAGGTACCTTTTTCCTTCTTCACAGATGGAGTAACTGAAGCTCAAACAAGGGATGTGACATGGCCAAAGGGTCACAGACAGGGGTGGCCGAGCTGTGTCTGGATCCCAGGTTTCCTGACCCCAATTATAACAGCCATTCCAGTCAAGGGGCAGTCAATATAACCAGAAAACACAGGATTATTGTCCCCATTTTACAGCTGAGGAAACTGAGGACTTGACTTCTGTTGGACATTGCAAAGCATAATCCCAGCTGCTTTCAGAAAAGCTGCCAAGGAGAGCCCCACCCCTCCCCAGGGGCTGGTGCTTCCGCCTCTCAGCCTCCTGGTGGGTCAGACGGAAATGAAAAGTGGCGGAAGATGGGCAGTTTGGCCCTGAGGCCCACAACAGCCCTTCACTGCCCCTAGTGATCCCCACAGCTCAGGCCTCGAGGCAGCTGCTCTCGGAACATGGTCAGCTCTGCTCTGCTGAACTTCATTATCTTTATCAAATTAATTTATGTGAGCCAGTGTGGCCACCTAATTAAGACACTTCCCAGGGCCCTGTGGTGGCTGCTTAATGAGGCAGGAGCGCTGGGCTCAGGTTGAGTGTTGGGGTGAGGAGGGGAGAGGAGGTGTTTTGGCGTGACTGTGACCGCAGTGGGGTTCCCATCATCCGGGGCTGGTCATCGCGTCCAGCCCCCTGCCATGGTTCCTGCACTACTCACTCAGCACTCCAGGGTATGGTGGGAGGAGAGGGTCAGTGGGCAGAGGAAGGTTCAGTGCAACGGAAGTCCCTTAACAAGTTTCTTGTTAATTTTCTAAGTGACCAACATAAGACTTTCCTTTGTACCTGGTAATGGCTTAGCCCTGTGGTAGAACGACCCCAATTTGGATAATGAACTTCTTTTCTTTCAGTAAATGAGATTTTTGAGATGAGAGGAGTGGACAGTTAAGACTGGAAGCTGGGAGACCTCTGGCTGGAGGCTGGGGTCAGATTCCTGGGGAGTGAGCCCGGCTGTCTTCACAGGCGGCAGGGAAGGGGAAAGGACCAGGGGAGTTGGGATTGAGGAGTGGGTGGAGGGGGGCGGGGGGAGAGGCGGGGGGGGACACCCTTGTTTTTCGTTGAACAGAAACTGGGTGCAGGGGCTCAGCCCTGCCAGTCCTTCCTTCCTCTCCTCCTTCACTCACTCCTTCATGTCATGCATTTATCCCTCACCTTCTGTGGGCCGTGAACAAAACCCCGAGTCCCTGTTCTCACAGAGCTGGCATTCTCTAAGAACTTGATCTGAAAATCATAAACATTTAGAATCGTAAGTTCTCGAATCTTAGAGTCAAGACTTCTTGATGCTTGTTTTCAAAATCAGAGACTCTGCTGTGACTATATTCCCCTTTCACTGAGAACCTATTTACTGCGTATTCTCAGTCAATCCTTGTAACGTGGCTTCAAGGGCTGTTCGCAGTTTACAGAAAACATTCCAGAAACTTCGTGTTTTTCCTTGTTGTTGGGTCAGAACTGACATATAGCCATAAATCACAGAAGAGGAAATTGCCTGTATTTCTCCTTCTGAGTAGCTGGTGGATTTGAACCTCTTACCTGTGGGTTGGCAGCTCAAATCCCTACCCACTATGCCACCAGACCTCCCACTAAAAGTTTTGTTGTTATGTGTCATTGAGTCAAGCATGACTCATAGCAACCCTATGAATGACGGCTCTGAATCTTCTATTTTGAGACAACATTACCATCTCTGACACACTTGACCTCTTTGCTACAGTCACTGTGTCAATCTATCTCGTCGAGGGGCTTCCTTTCTTATGCTGACTCTCCACTTCTCCAAGGTCTGGCCCCTCCTGGCCACATGCCCAAAGCATGTGAGGTGAAGTCTCACCGTCCTTGCCCCCAAGAAGAGCAATGGTTTTCTTTTCCCGACCATGGACTTGTTTGTATTTGTTGGGTTTTTTTCAGTCCTAGGAATATTCAGCACTCATTTCTCGCACCATAACTCAAAGGCATCGATTCTTCTTCTGTCACCCTTAGTCATTGTCCAGCTTGTTGTTGTTGTTTACTGTAGAGTTGGAACTGACCCATAGCTGACCCTTCAGCGCATTTTCAGAAGCAGCTAATCAATTGCATGAGAGGAGATTGCCCATCCTTCTCTCACAGAACAGCTGGTGGTTTCAAACTGCGTGCCTTCAGGATCGAAGTGCAGTTTCTTACCACCAGGACACCAGGGCTCCCTAAGCAGAGTCTGCCTTAGGAGCGTAAATGACTTGATTCAAGGTTACCTACCCCTAAGTGTCTGCAAGGCATGACCACTCCTTGGAAAAGGTCATTATGCTTGTGAGGGTGGAGGGATAGCGCAAGGGAGGAAGACCCTGGATGAGATGGATTGACTCAGTGACTGGGGGAATGGGAGTAGGTATGTCAGAGACGATGAGGTTGATACAGGATAGAGCAGGGCTCAGAGCTGGTGTACATAGGAATGCTATGAGTTGCAAGTGACTCAATGGCACATAACAACAACAACAACAACAACAAGCGTCTGAAGTCAGGTCTGATTCGGGTCTATGAGACACCTCTCGTCTCTTCAGTTGCTTCCTCTTGTTACACACTGTGGTAACTTCAAGCAGGCCTGTGGAGCCATCTCAGAGTTGGGAGGGAGCCCCTCATCCCCCAGAACGTCCTGTGGCATCTCTTTGTGCAGCCCCTGTTCCTCCCCGTGCTCATTCTTGCCCTGGTTCTCCAGCTGCCTGCCCACACTCCTCCACGAGCTTCTACCCTCCTGCCTCGAGTTCACTGGCACCTCGTCTTCCTGTTGTAGGCAGATCTCTGGAGCAAATGTGTCCTTGGAGCCCCTACCCCTTGCTTTCACCTCCACTTCCAGCCGGATGGACTTGCTTGTGACGGTGACTGTGCAACCTTGGGTTGTGATAATAAGGGAGCTGTTGTTGTTTGGTGCAGAGAAGTACGCAGACTCCTGGCAACCCTATTCACAATGGTCAGAAACGCCGCCCAGTGCTGCAGTCCTCACAAGCTCTGCTGCCCTTGAGCCCACTGTTGCAGCTACTCTGTCAATTAATTGAGGGTTTTCCTCTTTTCACTGACCCTCTTGCTTTACCAAGCATGAAGCCTTTCTCCAGAGATTTACACCTCGTAGTAACATTTCCAGAGTCTGTGAGATGAAGCCTCAACATCCTCACTTCCACGGAGCATTCTGCTGAACTGCCTTCAAGAAAGATTTGTTTGGAAACAATGAGGCAAAGCAGTAATCACACTCCGCTCCACTTAGTCCTCCAAGAACTCTAAGGGGGGCTCCAGCAGCCGTCCTCAGGTCAATTCTACTTGGTGATACCCTGAATAGCAGGTTTCTTTGTTATTGAGAATATGCACAATAAGACACGCCAATGTCTTATTGATAATTGATGCTTTCGAGTTGTGGTGCTAGATAAGAGTCTTGAACATACCATGGACTGCCAAGAAAACAAATAGGTCTGTCTTGGAGGGGTTGAAACCTAGTTTCTCCATGGAGGCTAGATTTTGAAGCTCTGTCTCACATATTTTGGGCATGTGGCCAGAAGAAACCGGTCCTTAGAGAAGAAACCGGTCCTTAGAGAAGAAACCGGTCCTTAGAGAAGAATATTATGCTCAGAAGGGACAGCGCAGGAGAGAAAGACCCCGGATGAGATGGATTGACACAGTAACCGGGTCAATGGGGGTTGGTGTGTCGGAATAGGGAGACTAACTCAGGACAGGGCAGGCTTCCGAGCTGCTGTACACATAGGGTCGCTATGGGTTGCAAGTGACTTACTTGATGGCACATAATAACAACAACAACAACATCAAGACACAATAATTCAACAGCTTCTACATACACAACTCAGTGATATCAATTACCAACCACCCTCGCTCTCCTTTTCTGAACTGTTCTTCCCTCATTAACATAAACTTATTGCCTTCCTCGAAGGATAGAATCCCTCAAGAGTTGTCTCTTTCATCCTTGAGCCTAATGTTCAAGGCAAACATTTTTCACTAGTTAAGCTATTGTTTGGTTTTAAGAATTAATACCCCAGGGGATCTTTTTGCTTTGTTGTTGTTGTTGTTGTTGTTGTTGTTGTGTACCGTAGTATAAAACCGACCCATACTTGACCCTCCAGTGAGTTTTCAAAGGCAGTTAATTGCACAAGGGGAGATTGCCCATTCTTCTCCTGTGAATGGCTGGTGGCCTTCAGGATTGCAGTGCAGCTTCTTGCCACTAGGCCACCAGAGCTTTTTAAGTTTTAAAATAGTCTCTCAGGACATTAGGTTCAGGGGTTCATTCAGCCTTCATGGATCCAGTTAGTCTGGATTCCATGAGAATTTGAGATCATATTCTGTATGCCCTTCCTCTGTAGAATTTCCCATGGTTGTTTTGTTGTTTTTTATTCCCCCCCAGAACTAGCTCAGCAAGTCTTTCTCCCAAGCCACTCTCAGGTGAACTTGAACTTCCAACGTTTCTACTAGCCACCGATTATGTTAATGATTTGCATCACCCAGAGATTTCTAGGAGAAAGGGACTGTTGTTAATTCATTTCACAGATCTGGAAGGAAGGAGGCTCAGGGAACTGAAATAATGTGCCCAGGGCCAGACAACATAGAAACGGCAGAACTGAGATCTGAACCAGTGTTAACGCTTAACCTTAAAGTGCGTGAGGCTGGAGTGTTGGGCAGTTGGTCTGGCTGTGTGGGGAAAAGTCTACAGACAGGGTTAGGGCAGTGTGAATGGCAGAGATGGAGAAGACTGGAGCATGTTGCTGATGCCGGAGCCGGCCTTGTGGTCAGCAGCAAAGAGCCCTGTGGCCGGTGCCCCCTCCTAGGGCTTGGGTAGCCACAGCTCATCGGAGCATTACTGGGGTGTCATCCATTATGACTTCCCCATGTAAATGGGCTTCCTTCCCGATCTTACATTTTTAACACTGGCCGGTATATAAAATAATGATGATTTACTCATTTGTTGTGGTTATTTTTTTTTAAACCCCAAATCCATTACTGTAAAGTGATTCTGACTCATTGCAAACCTGCATGACAGACTGGAACTACACCCATATGGTTTGCAAGGCTGTGAGTGTTTATGGAAGCAGATGGCCGAGGCTTTGATTAGCAGTTGAATGCTCTCACCACTGTGCTACCAGATCCCCTGCTGTTGTCATTAGTCGTTGTCAAGTCAGTTACAACTCTCGTGCAGCCCCTGGACAACAGAACACAACCTCGCTCATTCCTGTGCCCTCTACACAATTGTTTGCGGGCTCAAGGCCATTGCTGCAGGCACTGTGTATTCTAAATGCCTTCCACCCTTGGGGGCTCATCTTCCTGGACTATATCAGAAAAGAATATATTGTGAATATTGGCTATGTTTGGGGAGAAAATGCCAGGCCTTTCTTCCTACTCTTAATCTGGAAGTGGGGAATCCTGTCTACCATGGGTGACCCTATTGGCACTGGAAATACTGGTACCATAGTTCCCAACATCACAGTCACACGGAGCCTCCTCAGTACTTGCACACAACACAACATAGAGCTCATTTACGGCTTTCTTCTCCCTCTAGACTGTAAACTCCAGAAAAACACAAGCTTCATCTTTTTCAGTGCAGCAGCTCCCACCTGTAGGATGGAATTTGGCCATGAAGGGCCTGCAGTCCGATGTCAGGACCCTTGTTCATTCATCATCAGAGAAGGACTGTGTCTGTTCACAGTAGACAAACGCCAATGCCCTTGTACTGAATACAGGCTACGAATGGGCCCACCACTAGTCAGCCATTCCAGTGTAAGCGACTACAAAACACATAAACACTAGCCGCTTTGAGCTGGCGCCAAATTGCTCCTTCTTTCTTCCCTAGACTTCTAAGTGCTGCTCTGAGCTTGCTCTAGGTCCTGAGATGCAAGCCCCGCCCCAGCTAAGACGTCAGTGCAGCTGCCCTGGGATCCCAGCCTGACTAGCCTTTCAATTTTACAACCTTGTTTATGCAGCTCAAGGTCCATGCACCAACAGCCACAGGCACTATTGAACATTTATGGCTGCAGATGGCTCCTCAGCACAGGCCAGGGAGGGAGCCTGGGGGGCGGGGGAGGCACAGGGTGGCCCCAGAGAGACCCTCTGGCTCAATTCTCAGCTTTTGTTTCTTCTTCTTCACAGCCTCCTTTCTCCAGCTTGCTAAATCTTTCCTGATGAGGTTTCTCGGTTCAGCAGTTCATGCACAATGGCTGAGTATTCCCATTCTGAACACTATGCTAGGAGTAGGCATGGGGTGAAGCAGACATGGCCCATATTCCCTGGGGAAACCAGCAGTGGAGTGAGGAAAGCAGAGCATTCTGGGGGCTGGAGAGAAGCCAAGCCCGGAGTGACTTCAAGTAAAGCCGTGGAGAGTAGTGTCAGCCTGATGCCGAGGTCAACTATGGAGTAGACACGGTGCCTCCGAATCAGCTCTGATGGGCAGATTGCCTGTTATGGCCAAGGGCCAGCCTGGGGGCCGCAGACTGCAGGTACTGCCAGCTGCCTACAGATGTGGACAAAGTGGCTCCAGTGGTCTCGGCAGGCTTTAGAAGAGGAGACAAGAGGTGCAGCCTGCATCTCAAAGGAGGAGACATAAGTCAGAGGAGAGCCCAACACACAGTCCTCGGTACAAGAGACCTGAAGGGACCAGAAAAGGACATCTGTGGGGCTTCCCTTCCAGTCGTCTTATGTTCTTTCTGGAAAGACAGAACCGGTGAGAAGAATATAATATCTCAATAAGAGAATTCAGAATAATGGTTCACCAGAGAAACAGAATCAAATGAACACACACACACACACACACACACACACACACACACACACCCCACACACACATTGCTGTTAAGTATCATCGAGTCAGTTCTCACTCACAACTCCTGTGTTCAACAGAATGAAACTCTGCCCGATCCTGCACCAGCATCACGATCTCTGCCATGCTCACCCCTTTGCTGCAGTCACTGTGTCTGTCTTATTGAAGGCCTTCCTCTCCTTCATTGATCCTCTACTTTTCCAAGAATGATCTTCTTCTCTAGGGAATAGCCCCTCCTCAGAACATGCCCAGAGCATATGAGTTAAAGCCTCACCATTCTTGCTTCTCTTTGTACTTCTTCCAAGATAGATTGGGTTGTTCTACTGACGGTCCTTGGTCTGTTCAGATTCTTCTCCTACAGAAGGCTTCCATTCTTCAACCTTCCTTATTCTCGCTCTCCGTGTATATGTACACACATGGGAGCACGGGCACACACAGAGCCCTGGTGGCATAATGGGTAAGCACTCAGCTGCTTACCAAAAAGGTTAGCAGCTCAAACCTGCCCAGTGGCTTCCCAGGAGAAAAG
>NW_006399778.1:16326164-16335859 GCF_000299155.1 Elephantulus edwardii | reverse complement strand
TGTTGACTATGGAGCCAAGCAAACTAAAGCTGTGTACAATCTCAATCTCTTCACCATCCTAGTTTAGGAAATCTAATGGGGAAGTTCTCTCTGTTGTATGTGGTTGCTGTGAGTTGGCCTCAACTCAATGGCCCACCACAATAATAACACCCATCTATCCAGAGAGATGTACTTCACATGTTGGCTCACATGATTATTGGGGGCAGGCCTAGCAGCCTGGAAAACCCTGTAGTCTTGCACCCCAAGATCCATAGGTCACTTAGCAGGAAGACTGCAGGGTGAAGAGAAAGAGACACAAATTGGTCAAAATATCTATTTCTAGTGTGAAGGCAGAATGCACCCCCAGGCTGAGAGATTGTACTGCATTAGATTACATTATGGGGAGTGATTACATTACATTATATTGTCTTAGATTTCATTGTGGAATAAGCGACTAGTCTTATGTTTGGCCAAACTGCTGGGAACTGATTTAGCCAAGTTAACACAACAGATTAACTCCTAGAAAGAAGGTGCTGATAAGTTCACAGGCAGGTGGTAAAAGTGAGTCAAAGGAAGTCACACCTCACTCATGTCTGTCCTGAGTGCCTTAGGTTGTGCCTGGCACTGTTTTAGAGATGTCTCAGCATACCTCTTAATCCCGTGTGGCAAACACTGTTGTTATTATTAACCTCATTTTACAGGTGGAAGCATGGAGGCACAGAGAGGCTATCCCTGCTCCCAGAGACACACAGCTAGGCAAGCGCAGAGCTGAAGCTTCATCTCAGAGTTTGTGCTTTGTGACAGTTGTGAAGTTCTGGGCAACATATGTGAATCCCCTGAACACTGAGGACCTGCTGGGCTCTGTTATTGGCAACGGGAGGGCAAGAGGGAGCAAATCACAAAGAAAATGATCTCCCAAGGAATCTCTGGGCTCTGACATCTCTGACCCTGGGTTCTGGGAAGGAGGTAAAACCCAGGGAGAGTCTCCAAGGAGTGTTTCTGTGGGGGGACAAGAAAGTTACCTCCAGGCCAATCTGGTGTGGTTACTCCAAGCCTTTGGCTGTTTTTTTTCTCAGGAATAAAAGCAGCGTTATTGAATGCTTATGGAGTATTAAGGACCAGCCTAACCTGAGCCTGGTGGGGCATGAGTGTTATCTGAAGCTCCACGAGGAGATATGGGTTCAGGGAAGTTAAGGTATTGCTCAGGGCAGTGCAGCTGGTCCAGAGCTGAGCCTGTCGAAGTGTGTGCTATGGGGCAGCAGAGGAAGCCGGCTGCATCAGTAAGTTGTGGTAAGAGAGGAAGGTTGAGGGGAGGAAGGAAACAAATCTAAAAGGCTTTTAGAGACAGAGCGTCTGCAGAGATAGTTCCTTCACTGCCCTGAGGCGCTTGTAAATTGTCGCCTCTGCCTCCGTCAGCTGCAGACAAGGAGAGTGAGAGTCCGGTTACAGCCCCACTGCTTCCGAGTCCAGAGAACCTCAGCTGCTGGCGGTGGACACTCCGGGTCCTCCCCACCTGGCCAGGCCTGGGAGGAGGTGTCTCGTGGCTGCTGTTTGGCTGTAGAAGGTCAGAGTCTGCACCAAGTTGGAAGGTCACCCATGCGGGCCATGCAGTAGGATCAGACCTCAATTCTAAACACTGGTGCTGCCTCCCACTGGCTGGGTGACCTGGGCTGAGACACATCTCTCTCTGAGCCTCTGACACTCAAAGCTCAAATCCACTGCTGTAGATCCAGTTCTGACTGATAACAATCCTCTGCCGGGTTTTTGAGGCTGAAAATCGTAATGAAGGAGACTGCCCATCTTTTTCCTGTGGAATTGCTGGTGGATTCCAGTCACCTCAGATACATGGGCTTTGTGTTAGCAGCACCGTGAGCTTCACATTTCCTGAAAACTGGGCATCCTAAAAATAAGGCCAGTCATTAGAAAAGGACATTGTTTGGTACAGGAGATGGTCAGGGGAAAGGAGGTATAACCTCAGTGAGCTGACTGGCAGCAATGGCTTCAGCAATGGCATCCAACATGCCAACAAGGATCATGGGATGGCGCAGGACGGGGCAACACTGTCCAGCAACACATAGGTCATCATGAATCAGAGCCAACTGGACCACAGCTAGCAGCCACAGCAAAGCCATTTATCCAGTCTAACCTGGCTGTGAGGATAGAGGACAGGATTTCCCGTCTCAGGCCTTGGAGACAGTCAGGGGAGCCAAGCACAGCCCTGTGAGGGAGAGGAAAGGAGGGACACCTATCCACCCGGGTCTCCTGGTTCTGACCGGGCCCCTGGAAGGTTTTCTGCTTCCAAGAGGAGAGAACACATAATGCATTTCCAAGGCCTCTGCCAAGCTGCTCGACCTCTGGGCCTATTTCTCCAGTATCTATGCTCAGCCACCGGGAACTGTGAGATGCCTATTTCCTGGTGTCTAAAGTTAGGGAATCTCTCTCATTTGTTTTATTTCTCATATATCTCTGGAACCTTCCAGACCCTTCTGGAATGAATTTCTCAGACTCTTAGTCCCTGTCTCCTCTGCACACTCACGACCTTTGTGGGGAGTAGAGAAGCCTCTTGCTGGTTCTAAAGGCACTGGAGTCAGAGGCTCAACCCCACCACCTCCTGTCCAGGTTTGCAGGAACCCAGATCCTCAATCCTTCTCCCCCATCTACTTAAGTTCCCTTCCCAGAAATGTCTTGGTCTTTGCTCTTTTCTGTCTCCACAAATTTCCCCCTAAGCTGGAGCAACCAGAACTGAGGTATTGTGTCATTAAAAAAATCGAGAAATTATGGTACATTTACATGATGGAATACTACGCAGGAGCAATGATTTTGTAAATCACTGCCTTACTTGGGAGGGACTGGAGAGCATTATGCTGAATAAACTAACTCAGTCCCATAAGGACAAATACTGTATAAGACCGTTGTTTTAGAAATAGGTAACTAGTAAAACGTGTATGAGGATCTAAGGGGCGAGGGGAGGGTAGGAGCAGAGGGGTGAGGATGGGTAGGGGGGTTATCATAGGGTGGCACAATTTGAAGACCCTCAATGAAATGGATTGACACAGTGACTGTAACGGTGGGCTCGAGTGTGCCAGAGATGACGAGGAGGTCACAGGATAGGACAGGGTTCAGAGCTATTGTTCATAGGGTCGTGATGAGTCATAGCTGTCTCGACACTACTTAACACCAACACCACAGTTCACAGGTGAGTCTCATCTCCTGCCTTCAGGAAGTTCTCTACCAGGCTCAAGGAGGGGAAAACCAGTAGCACACAAGCAACAGTTAATTGATAACTTACATGGTTGCAATAGACACACAAGACCCCATAAACTGTCTCACCTCCGAGAAGTGCAGAGACAGATAATGATGATGATAATTACTGAAACAACAATACCATTAATAAGAAATAATGATAATCTATTGAGTATTTATTATGGGCTGGGAACTGTGAAACGCTTTCACAGATTATATTTTAATTCTCATAAAAATCTGAAAAGGCAGACATTAGCAACCTAAAGGTGCAGATGTGTAAACTGAGGCTCACAGAGGTGAAGCTACTTGCCAGCACTCACACAGCAGCCCAGGGATGGCAGATGTGGAGGCCCACGCCCTTCCCCAGGCTCTGCCCCTCTGTAGACATGTGTGTGCACAAGGTTGTAACTTCTGTGAGCCCTTCACGTGCCAGTTCAGGCACTGGCCTTACAGCCAGTTCTCTACCTTAATTCTGCTATTTGAGCCACAAGTGACAGAAAACCCACTCAAATGAGCTTAAATGGTAAAGGGAATTTACTGGCATAACTGAAAAAAGAGGTAGTACCTGCTTCAGGCAATGCTTGATCCAGCCGCTATGCTTTGGCTTCATGGGTAGGGGCCAATGAGTTTCTTGCTCTTCATTTCTTGACTCTAATTAGCATAATTTCCAAGAGGCCCACACCTCTTGCTACCAAGGTGATTCCTCATTCATGCCTGAGTAAAATGGGGAGTTCACTTCACCTAATAGCTCAAATCTAAGTCCTAGAATTTGACCTGTGGTTGGTCAGACTTGAGTCTTGTGCCTGTTCTTGAATCAATTGCTGTGACCAGTGTTCTGGATGGCACTGGACACTCCAGGCCATTCAGACTCTCCATATCCAAACCACGAGGCCAGGAAACGTAGGGGATAGGACTTTGTTGAAACAAACATCAAATAGGTATTTAGTGCATGCTCATCAAAGCTTTGGAGAACTCTGGTGGTTTAGTGGTAAAGAGTTGCTCTGCCAATCCAAAGGCATGCAGTTCGAATCCAACAGCTACTCTGCAGGAGAAATATGGGCGGTCTCCTCCTGCACAATTAGCTGCTTCTGAAAACTCACCAGATGGTCAGCTATGCATCAATTCCAGCTCGACGGTACGTAACAACAACTACATTAAAGCTTTACATGACAGATATCATTCTCCCCATTTAACAGATGAGAAAACTGAGAGCGGAACAGCCAAGGTGAGATGAGGCTCTCTCATGGGGAGGCAGTGTTTGCACAAGAGGAAGGCCAGCTGTCACTGTGGGTGATTTCTATCAACCATCTGGTACACGCACACTCACTGAGAAAGGCTCCGTGCGCTCTTAACACTTACATTTTTCAAAGCACACAGCATCTCACTCTAGTAATCAAAGGATGCAAATGGAAGCAAAGATGAATCCACAGCCATCATGTCACCAGCTGCCCTTGGGAGAAAGATAGATGATCATCTCCTCCTCCCGTAAAGATTGACAGAAGCCCAACAAAGGGTCACCATTTGTTGGACTTGACTCAACAGCAGTATTGGGTTAGGTCCCCTCCCCCCTAAGTAAATGCTGCTAAACAAATAACTCCGTCTTGGAGAAGGTGAAACCAAGTTTCTCTTTGGAGGCTTGCTGTTGTTGTTATGTGCCGTCGAGTAGCTTGCGACTCATAGCACCCTATGTACAACAGCCCTAAACTCTGCTCTGTCCTGTGCCAATCGCACTGTCTCTGACACTCCCATTCCGATTATCCCAGTCACTGAATCAATCCACCTCATAGAGGGCCTTCCTCTCCTGCGCTGTCCCTCCACCCTCCCAAGCATGATGTCCTTCTCGAAGGACCGGTCTCTCCTCACAACATGTCCAAAGTATGTTAGACGGAGCCTCAGAATCCTTGCCTCCAAGGAGCCGCCCAGTTTAACCCTTACCAGGATGAATCTGATTGTTTTCCTAGCAGTCCATGGTACTCTCAATATTCTTGTCCAGCACCACAGCTCAAAGGTATCAATTCTCCTTCTATCCTCCTTGGTCATTGTCCAATTCTCTGATGTATAACAAGTGATTGCAAAGACCATGGCCTATATCAGATGCACCTTAGTCTCCAGAGAGACACCATTGCTCTTCAGTACTTTGGAGAGGTCCCTAACAGCAGATTTTCCCATGGCAATATGTTTTTTAATTTCCTGGCTACTTTTGCCAAGAGTGTTGACTGTGGAGCTAAGCAAACTAAAGCTGTGAACAATCTCAATCTCTTCACCATCCATCCTGATGCTGCCAATTGGCCCAGTGGTGAGAATCTTTGCCTTCTTGACATTGAGCCTCAAAAAACCTAGGATTTGGAAATTTCATCTCATATACTTTGGGCATGTGGCCAGGAGGGACCAGTCCTTGGAGAAAGACATCATTCTCAAAAGGGTGGAGGGACAGGGTGGGAGAGGAAGACCCTGGTTGAGATGGATTGATACAGTAACAGGGGCAATGGGGGTAGGCGTGTCAGAGTGAGTGAGACTGGCTCAGGACAGGGCAGGCTTCAGAGCTGTTGTACACAGGGTCGCTATGGGTCACAGGCAACTCTACAGCACATAATAATAAGAACAAGTAAATTCTGACTGATCTCAAACTTAGAGGACTGACTCGAACCTCCCCAGAGGGGGTTTCCTTTATAGAAACAGACTACCACACCTTTTGCTCAAGCAGCCGCTGGTGGGTTTGAGCCACTGACCTTTTAATTAGCAACTGAGCACTTTAGTTATCATGTGACCAGAGAGAGCACCTTCAGATGGAAACAGAAAGACTCTGATGGTTTGCCCATTAAATTAGCACAGGTGAACCAAAGGATGCTTCTCGATGCTGAGGAGTGGAAGGAAGTAGGGCTGTTTCACCCAGATGGTTAGGGAAGAAATTGATGCAAGCTTTCTGCAAGAGAGTGGAGTGCTTCTATATTGTGTTAAGAGCCCGGAACGTTTTGTATTCTCTGACTGCTGGCAATTTTACTTACAGGAATCCATCCTCAATTGACGGGAGATGCGGAGAGTGACTGATACATAAAGTGCCCGTAGCTGTGTTCCTCAGAGTCGGTGAAACCAGTAAACACTGACTTTGATTCCATGCACATGTAGGTTGTGGGATTGATACAGTGGTTATAACAATGGGTTCAAATAAAGCAATGGATAGAGGGCTTGTGCTGGGCCCCCGGGTCTGTATTAGCCAGGGTCACTTGGGCACCTAACAATAGGCACAGATCTTAGCAACTAAATGCAATGTAGCAAATATTTGCAATTTTCTGTAAAAAACTGACTGATGATGGCCTATAAACTCCCATCGTTCGAATGACCAGCTGCTCCACAGGAGAGAGACGAGGCCATCTGATTCCACGAAGATTCAACTCAACAACTTGTTGCTGTTGAGTCAGAATCGACTCGTAGCTGACCCTCCAGCAGGTTTTCAGAGGCTAAAAATCAGATTGTCCAGCTTTCTCCCTTGAAGCTGCTGGTGGATTTGAACCACACATCTTTGAGTTGGCAGCATGACTCTTTACTCACTAGGCCACTAGAGCTCTCTCTCTTCAACTCTGCTAGTTGTAGTGCTAGCATGCATGACATCAGGCTTGCGTGCTTCTCAGTCCTTGGTCTGTTTAGTCGTTGCCCGATCCCTTCATTTCTGATCTGATGAATGCTTGCAGTCTGGCGGCTCTGTGTCCGGGAAGCGTACTCCCGTGGGGTGCGAAGGCTGGTCAGGGAGCTGGCTGACAGACTTGGCTCCTGCTCTGCTGAACGATGCTTGAACTCGGGGCTCCGTCCCTTTTAGCATGGGCTGCCCCTCTTAGATTCCCACTTGGATGAAGTTCCATCAGGATTTTGTCTTCTTGCTTCTCTGAAGACTTCTGCTCAGCCCAGGAGATTTACTTGCTGGGCAAGGGTGAGAATCCTTGTTTCCACCCCCATCTGAATTATTCCATATCTTTGCCTCATGTCAGAAGTCAAGGAAATGTCCACAAAACATCCCAGCTTCCTGGACTTTGGGGAAGATTAGTAGGAAGGCCTGTTGGGAAACCTTGGTCAGAACCTCAAATAAGAATAGCATCTAATACTTACTGCTCCCACCCACCTTTCACAGTTTGACATTCCAGCGTGGCTTGCATGTTGTTATGATACCGGAAGTTATGCCACTGGCATTTCATACACAAGGCCAATCACGGTAGACATGTTTCAATGAACTTTCTGCCTAAGACTAGGAAGAAAGGCTTGGCAATCTACTTCAGAAAATTAGCCAGCAAAAACCTGATGGGTCACAACAGAGTATTTTCTGATATAACACTGAGAGGTGAGACCTCTACGGTGGGAGACACTCAAAGTTCACCGCAGACACAACAAAGCCCTGGAGCATGCCACTAGTTATGAGGAGGACACAGAATGGGCGATGCTTCGTATTGTGGTGTTTGAGGCCAGCAGGAGTTGGAGCCTGTTCCGCATCAACCAGCACCAATAATGACAACAACGCTAACTGAGCACTTATTGTTGTTTTAGGTACCACTGAATTGGTCCCGACTCACAGGAAGTCATGTAAACAGCAGCAAACAACACAGTGTATATGAAATAATGTAAAGGAATTATGATATGAAGACCAATAGAAATATTAAATAAACAAACAAACAGCCACTGTCCAGTCCAGTGCACTCCCACAATCCCTGCTGCGGCCTAGCCCACTGCTGCAGCTGATGGCCAGTCCATCTCATTGTCCCCCTTTTCCCGCAGACTTTCTACTTTTTCAAGCTTGATGTCCTTCCCTGGAACTGATCCCTCCTGATACTGTTTTTGTTTTGTGTTGTCGAGTCAGAACCAGCCCATGGCTGACCTTCTAGTGGGTTTTCAGAGGCAGTAAATTGCACAGGAGGATGTTGCCCATTCCTTCACAGAGCAGCTGGTGGAATTGAACTGCAGGCCTTTACGATTGCAGCATAGCTTCTTACCACTGGGCCACTAGAGCTCCCTGATCCCTCCTTGATAATATAACCAAAATATATAAGATGAAGTCTTTGCCATCCTTGCTTCTAAGGAGCATTCTGACTGTTCTTCCAAGAGAGCCAAGTCCTATTCTAAGCAATCTGCATTTTTAACTCACTTAGCTTTCTTAAAATCTTTGAGAGTTGAGAAAGCAGACGCAGAGGGGGGCCAGGAATTCACCTAAGGGCACACAGCTGGGCATGGCAGGAGGAGGAGCTGAATCAAGAATCCAGGGGTCCAATTTCTAAATCCCTCCTCCTAACTGCTCCCCTGGCTGATAGGTGCTGGTCAAGGTGTTTGTGGTGAGAGAGGACCCGAGGGCTTTGAAGCCTCAGGATTGACAGAGAGGCCCCCCTGAGAAGGCTCCCAGTGGGGTATGCAAGGATTAGAGCCTCCTCTCTCTCCGTGGATGGTTAGATCTTGGGCCTGGCTGCTGTTGATGTCAGCTCTGCCTGCAGTCGCAGAATGAGCCACCTCTTGAGGCTGCCACAAGAGCAGAGAGACTTTGCACTGGAACTTTGGAGGTTAATTCCTTCCACGCAGCCCTGAGAGATCTCGTCTCCTCCCCACCCAGTCCCGTTCCTATCTGAGCCAGGATGGGAGAGTACTGAACACCCAGATTAAGCTTCCCCACAGCACCGGCAGTACCAGGGCCATGGTCCAGGCGTGAAAGGACAGGGCAAGGCAAGGCGAGGGGAGCTGTGCTTGCTCAAGTCAGCAAATCCCACTCCACTGCCTCTGTGCTATGTGACCTGCCAGAGGTGACCAACCCTCTGAGCATCTGCCCCCCAGTGTTCTAACATGGACAAATGAAATCAAGCACATGCAAGGCAAAGGTGGCCCCAAGAACCTGTCAAGTGTCTAACAGATGTTGGCCAAGTTTATGTGGCAGAGGTAGGACTGTCACTCCTTGCCTCTTATTTCTCCAGCGGTGCTGCTACGCATGATGTCACATAGCTGGGTACGCTGTCTTCTGCTTCCTTCCGCTCTTCCTTCATTTAGCATATAACTGTGTCTCAGAGTTGTGACAAACACAAGTACTTGGAGAGATACCACAAAGCTGGGAGAAAGAGGACAGCCTACCTTCACCCCCACCCCCAGCACACAGGGCAAGTGGAAGGATTCAGCATCAGGATTGGAGGGAGACTCATCAATCACCTTTGTTATGCGCATGACACAACCTTGCTTGCCTAAAGTGAGGAGGACTTCAAGCACTTGCTGCAGGTTAAATACTGCAGCTTTTAATATGGATTGCATCTCAATGTCACGCAAACAAAAATTCTCATCGCTGGACTGATAGGGAGCATCATGATGGACAGTGGAAGAATTGAGACTGGCAACGACTTCATTGTCCTTGGATCCACAATCAGAACACTTGGTACCAGCAGTCAGGAGATCAGGAGTCATATTGCACTGACAGAGTCTGCAGTCAGGGACCTCTCCAAATTATTATTTTTAAAATA
>NW_006399778.1:16291142-16326064 GCF_000299155.1 Elephantulus edwardii | reverse complement strand
GTCGCTGTGGGTTGTCCACGACTTGACAGCACTTAACAATAATAACATCACAGAGAGAGCTCAGTTGGCCTAGTGAACAGAAAGTGATGCTACCAAGCCAAAGTTGGGGATTTTAATCTGTGGCCCTCAGGTCTGGTTTTAATTGCTTTTTGGTTAAACATTCTTCTAAGTGGTATAGAACTGGTCTGTCCGTTTGCTGTCCAGAGGTAACTCGTGGTGGCTGTGAAGCTGAACACCGTGACACTGATGTGTCAAATGTGATAATGGTTATCCATGGTGGACAGTGTTTGGTGGAGCTCCCCGATTAAAATAAGCTTCGAAGTAGGAGTGGCATCCACTTCTGAAATGACTTGCCTCCGGAAACACTAGGAATTTGAAGAAACAATGGAAGTTATACAAGTGCTTAGGTCTTTTATTCATAGGGTCGCTGTGAGTCGTCTATGATTCAACAGCACTTAACAACAACAATTATTATTTTCTTAATTGATATTTTAATGAAAGTTTATAGAGAACTTGGATTTCCATTTACTCATTGTTTTACATTCCTCTCTCTGCGCCCCCAGCTTGCTTTTCTCTTTGAAAAAAAAAATCTTTCCTCGTTGTAGAGGTCTCCACTTTACTATGCAGTTCTTATTCTGTACTGTTGTCATATAAATAACACCTAATCATAAATTCCTTTTAAGTAGTTCTTTCCCTCAAATTATTGACGAACAGTGATGTCAGTTTGAGGGCTAATGTACACCTGATTCAGGCCACGCTCTTTTTAATCGCTTGCTATGCGTCTGAGAGCTCTGTAATGACTAAGGATGACAGAAGAAAAATGGACGCCTTTGAACATCAATTTATTAACTCAAGATAAACAATTTATCATGTTTGAATTGGAGTACTGATGATCCCATGGATTGACAAAAGAACAAGCCCAATTTTGTTCTTGGAGAAGGTGCAGCCAGAGTGCTCCTTGGAGGCAAAGATGGTGAAGGTTTGTGTCACATACTTTAGGCATGTGGCTAGGAGAGGTTCTTGGAGAGGGACATCATGCTTGGAAAGGTGGAGGGACAGTGAAGGAGAGGAAGACTCACCCAGGTGCGTTGACAGTGGGCAGGAGTGTGTCAGGGACTGTGAGAATGGCACAGGATAGGACAGGGTTCAAATTGGTTGTTCACAGGATCTCCATGAGTTGTCCTTGACCTGAAGAAACCTAACAACAAGGTTATGTGGAAGGAGGCCTAGTGGTACAATGAGTTAAGCACTGGACAGCTAATGGGAAGGTTGGTAATTCAAACCCACTGCTGACTCCTTGGAAGAAAGCTGTGGCAGCCTGCTTCTGTAAAGATTGATAGCCTTAAAAACCTGGTGTGGAAGCTGTATGGCACTTTCTCAAAAAGTTGCAAATAGAGATACCATTTGACCCAGCATTTCCACTACTGGGAATGCACACCAAAGAAACCATAACTGACATCCAAGTGGATATATGCACACCCATGTTTATCACGGCTTTGTTCACAATAGGAAGGAGTTGGAAACAACCCAAGTGCCCATCAACAAATGAATGGATAGAGAAGCTGCGGTATATTCACACAATGGAATACTACACTGCATTGAAAAACAAGGAACTCATGCAATATTATTCAAAATGGGTGAGCCTGGAGGACATTATGATGAGTGAAATATCTCAGTAACAAAAGGACAAATACTGCATTGTGCCACTGTTGTAAAACAGGAATTACATAGGGGTTTGGGGGGAGACTGAGAAAGAGGGAATAAATAATGTATACTGCATTGAAACAGATGAGGGAGATACTGTTTAAAAGGGATATGTGATCAGGTATTTTTATCATGACAGGAGTCCAGAGTGAAGGCGGCATGGTGGAGTGGACTTGGGGGGAGGGGTTGTATAATAATGATAGAATTTTTCTTTTACTTTTCAAAGAGAAGAGTGGATTGGGTAGGGAGGGGTGGGAAGGGAGAAAAATGCAACAGTGAATGAATGGAAATCCAAAGTCTCTGTAAACATTCATTAAACAAACAGACAAACAAACAAATAAACAAATAAATAAATACATTTATAAAAAATACCCCCCCTCAAAAAAAAACCTGATGGGACAGTTCAACTCTGTCCTGTAGATTCCTGTGTGTGGGGATTGACTTGAGGGAGGCTGATTTTCAGTGGTTCTTTATAAATATGCTCTGGTGGTCCTAGGGATTCAGGAGTGGCACCACCAACCCAAGAGGAATCTGTTCAAATACACTAGCTGTTCCACCCGATAAAGACCAGACAATTTCCTCCCACATAATTTAGAGTCCCTGAAAGTCTACTAGAGGTTCATCCATGGGTCGGTTGTGCAATTTACAGACTCTGAAAACCCACTGTAGGGTCAGCTTTGGGTCATTCCTGACTGAAGGCAGTGAGAGAGAGTTTATAAATAGGATCTTTATTTGTCTTTGGGGGTTGGAAACATTATATATAACTCAGAGCTATATTTTAACATTGTGTATAGTACCTATTACTAAAATAAATTGTTAAAAAAAGAAAGCCCCCCAAATAAACAAACACCCCAGAGTGTTGTAGATATGGTGCATGGCATTTAGAATATGTTGTAATCTGAGGACTACCTGGACTTGATCTTGTTTGATCATCACAGTTCCGGAAACCTTCCCCATTTTACTAGGAGAAACTTTAACTCAGGCGAAGCAACAAGCCCAAGCTCACACAGCTGGGAGGCTGCAGTCAGGATGACACCCACGCTGTCTTTGCTCCTGCACCAGGCTGGGTTTGCCTGCTGGAGGTTTCCAATACCCTCTTCTCACCCCGTCTCCATCTTCCCTGCCACTGGGGTACAGATGGCCAGGCTGGAGGAGACCCTGGAGTTTTCAAGGGAGGGAGTTGGAAGGAAGTGAAGAAATGGGTGAATATATGGGTGGGGCCTGGGTCCTCCTTAGCCTTGCTCGCGGCCCGGCCCAGTACCACACAGCTCCCCATCTCCTCTCTCTACCACCCTATCCTCACTCTCACCTCTTAGATTGACAGAAAGGTCACACTTTCAACAGATTCTTTTGTTGTTGTTGTTGTTATGTGCCATCGAGTCACTTGCCACTCATAGCAACCCTATTTACAAGATCCCTGAACCCTGCTCTGTCCAGTGCCAACCTCATTCACTGTCTCTGACACCCCTACTTCTATTACTTCAATCACTGAATCGATCCATCTCATCGAGGGTCTTCGTCTTTTAAAGGAGTGAAATCTTTTGTTGACATCTTACGTGTGTTATGTGACTCATCAAACAATAAAAAGTGGGTCTGAAGTGGGGATCTGGGAGCAGGGCCAGAGCTCTTTTTGGTGTTCTGGAGGTCACTCTGGGAAAGTTAGGAGTCTCAAAGAATGCTCTTTGAAAGCCTCTGATCTAGTCTGTTCCCTCCCTTGTGTGATGAGGGAGGCCCAGACAAGTCACTTGACTTGTTCAAGGTGGACTCAAGGTGGACTCCAGGACTGCCCTGTCCCCAGTGTCTGATACCTTGCCTTGGGCTCCATGCCCTCCCCTCCCCACGCTTGTGAAAATTCCCTATGCAAATGCTACGCCTGCTTGCAGGACAGTGTTCACAGCTGAAGACTGGAGCTCACACATCCTTATCATCAAACGGGGGGATCATAATTCCAGGCGTCTCCCCACCTGCCCTCCAGGTTGAGATAAGGGGTGTTATCTGTTGCAGAAAATGCAGCTCCAAGAGCTGTGGACATAATAAATGGTATTTGCTGATCAGCACCGAGTTTGACTGAGTCTCCTTGAAGAAAAGACACAGAAACCGTTCAGGGGCCTCCGAATGGCCCAGCGCCTGGCTGTCCTGGGAGATGTCAGGCCAAGCTGTGAGGGGCCATGGTCGGGGCTCTGCCTACATCGGGCTTCTTTCTCAGTGTGAACCCTTGGGGGGCCCTGGTGAGGAGCCCAGACCACCACCAGACAGGATGAAGACCCAAGCCTGATCTGTCTTTACCCAGCTGTGTGACTGTGGTTACATCACTGTCCCTCACAGGACCTCCTTTCCCACCCCTCCCCCAGCTTTGACCATTGGTCTGGATCCTCTTATTACTTTAGTAACCCAGGAAGCCTTTGCCCTCTAAATCCTAGAGCAGGCAATCAGCTAACCCATCTCACAGTTCCTTAGGGCTTTGCTGACAAAATGCAAGATTTGTGGGCTACCTGCATATTACCCACCGCTCACTTGCTTTCCCATCTGCATGTCCAGTGGGTAGCTCCACACTGCAGCCCTGACTGCTCCGCCCCCCTGACCCCTCCACTCCCACCACGGCTCCTCCGCCCCGCCCCCGTCTCCTGTCTCCTTCCTTCCCACAGGACCAGCTCTAAAGGAAGCCTTTCCTTTGTCAGCAGAGCTGCCTCACCTGCAAAGGGGCTTTCATCTCTGAGCAAGACTTCCAGCTCTATCAGCAGAAATGAAATGAAATGGGCTCCTGACTCCAGCGGGAGCTTCAGAAAGTCCGGCCTCCTTGCCTCTGACATGTTGGTGCTGGAACCCGCTGTAGAGACCGGCTTATTCATTCTCAACTCCCACAGGAAGCTAGGACGGTTCAGGAAGAGCATTGGGGTGGAATTGATCTGCCCTTGAATTCTGACTCTGCTATGATTTGCAGATAAATCTTCACAAGCCTTAGTTTGCTTACCTGGGAAATGGGGGCACATTATAGGGACAGTTCAAGAAAGAATGTGGGAATGTGGTAATCAGTAGGAAAACCCCCGCCTGACACATAACACATAACCAATAATAACACCATCCGTACTGAATCCACTGGCTTGGAGTAGATTTCTCTGGTTCCTGAGGCTGTAAATCTTTGCAGGAGGAGATGGTGCAGCTTTCTTCTGTGGAGCTGCTGGGAGATTCAAACTGCTGACCTTTTGGTTAGCAACCTGATACATTACATCTTGTAACCCTGCTCTTTGTGGTGGATGTGGAACCGACTCACAGCTGGCCCTTCAACAGGTTTTCAGAGGCTGTAAATCAGAAAGGAGGAGACTGTTCATCTTCCCGCTGCAGAGCCGCTGGTGGATCCGAACCGCTGGAGAGCCACCCGCTTTGGGCCGGCAGCACAACTCCCTACGAGCTATGCCGCCAGAGCTCCTGGCACACGCAGCGGAGGCACCGTTAGGGTGGAGGTAGACTGGCGTGTGAGCCTGAGTGTCACTACTTTCTCGCTTCCTGACCTTGAAATACTATGGAGCTGCATTTTTTTTTTTTACTCATTTGTAATGATTAAACCATCTCATCAAACCCTTGTGCAGGTGAGGAACGTCAGGGACCATTCCAGGATGTGACACTTATGACGGTTTCATTTCAGGCACCGCTGCTGAGTAAAAAAGCATCCCAACACTTAGAAGCTTAAAACAACAGCATTTGTTATTTCTCTTCATTCTATGAGTGAATTAGATCCCTTTTCTGCTTCGTCTATTGTCAGTAGGACAACAAGCTATTCCCGGTTTGTCTGAGATCGAAGGGCATAGTTTCCTAACAAACAAGGCTTTTTAGTGGTACAATTGGGAATGTGCTAGTCTAACCAAGGACTGGTAACCCTAGCGTGGTCTGAGGCCACTCCTGTAGGCTTAACTGGTCTGGGGCATCCAAAAGGGCTCCACTTCCATGGTTGGCTAACAGAGCTGACTCTTGGCTGGCAGCTCAGCAGGGGTCTCTGCTGGGGCTTCTAGGCCTTTCTCACGGCCAGCTTAGACATGCGTATAGCACAGTGGCATCAAGGCAGCATTCCAAGAAGGCATGTCCCAAGAGAACAAACTCAGTAAAGAAGCATTTCTTGAACCTTCCTTTACCTCATGCTGGCCGATGTCCTAGTGGTCAAAGCAATTCCTGTGGCTGAACCCAGAGTTAGTGTGGCAGGCAACTCCTCCACAAGGGTATTGGGGACCACCAACGTACTGGCCTACTATGGTGCTAGTGGTTTGGCTTGTCGCCATGATCTTATTGGTGTAATGAGAGGCCTGCATTGATAATCTCAGAGGTTCCCACCAGCGCCTGTGTTCGTGACTAGGAGGATAAATGACCCTCCCAGGGCCACACAGGGAGGTGACGGCTGAACCAGATAAATCATGGAACTCAAATAAGTAGCACTATTGATAAAGCAATCAGTAAGCCAGAAACGACTGGAACATAAAACATTTATACACCTGAACATTTGTTAGGAGTTTTAAATGTGGCAGGACTGTGGCAGGGGTAAGCTGTTCTGTGCATACATTATTGACAGCCAGCCAAAGCTGGGGAGAGTCAGAAAGGTCTGGAACAACGGGCATAACAATCCTACAGATCCCATACCCTGCTTCCCGTGACTGGAGGTTCTGTCAAAGGGGCCATGTTTTCCAACTCAGAACGAAGGCATGTTTCTAAGCTGATGCTCAGAGAGGTCAAGTCACTTGGCCAAGGCCACACAGCGAGGACATAGCAAAGCGGATATGTGAACCAGGTCTGTCGGGATGCAAAGTGAAGAATGTATTTTTTGGGTCACATTGTCTGCTGTGTTCAGAAAGCAACTGCCTTCCCCAGGAGGCTGGATGAGAGCAGAGGGTCTTCACTTGGCCCTTGCTTCTCCCCTCTCTCCTCCTCGTCCCAACATCTCCACCTTCTCCCCTCTCCCTAGACATGCCAGAGATAGAAACCAGCTCGACCCTCTCCCACCTCGACTCCTTCCTTCTCTGGAGGAAGAGGAGGGCCAGACTGAAATGAAGCAAGACTATGGGGAAAGCCCACTATGGGGTTGGATCTGATCCTGACTCAGTGGGACCCTCATGTATTACAGACTAGAACTGCTCAATGGTGGTTCCTTGGCTCTAATCTTGATGGAAGCTGTTCACCAGGTCTTTCTTCTATGGTACCTCTGTGTGGGTTCAAATGCCAACCATTAGGTTAGTAGCTGAGCACAAACCACTTATGCTGCCCAGAGACCCGTCCAAACTTAACCCGCAGCCATGGAGTTGATTCCAGCTCATAGCAACCTCACAGAGCTGCAGAACCACAGCAGAGCTGCCCCTCTGGATCCACCAGGACTGTAAATCTCACAGAAGCAGATTGCTACATCTGTTTCTCATGGTGGTGGGTTCAAATCACTGACTTTTCAGTTAGCAACTTGATGCTTTGCTTAATGCACCACCAAGGGGTCTACAGGTCAGGACATCCTATTCTGGACCCCAAAGTCCTTCTACTTCACTGACAGTCTGCAGAGTGGAGAAAATTGGCGTTGAGGTCCAACTCTGTCCTGCACTGGCTGTGTGACTTCGGGCAAAGATCCTAACCTCTCTGGGCTTTAGTCTTCCAATCTAGCTCTAAGGGCATATGCCTCTCCGTGCCTGGAGCTCAGGAAACCCCAGGTAAATGTTCACTGGGGTGCCCTCTTCAGTTCTGTGAGCCGATGTGGCAGTGGCACAGGGACAAATGACAGATGATCTCCCTCTGCCCCACTCTCCCCTCTCCAAAGCCTAGGAACAGGGGTGCAGATAAACATCCTCTGTTTCTTCCTCCTCTATGACCTCAGCCTCAGGGGGAAATCGGATGGAGGGAAAAAACCCAAACACCCAACAACCAAAACCCCCCTAGCAAATGGATCAGTTGGCCAGTGGCACCAGTTGTTGATTGATTTCTCTGAAGGGCCCTGCGTCCCCTGAAACGGTGACCTCTATTAATGTTGACGTGTTCAAAAGCGGCATATTGGGATGCAGCACGGCTCGCCTACCTCTTTAAAGAACCCGCTGTTAAGTTTCAAAGACCCTTGCGGAGCTCCAAGAGTGTCTGGGAGCGCAATTCCTCTAGGAGGAATATTCCATCAAATGCCTCGTGATAAATGGGGGTCCGCGCTGCTGTAGACACTCGCTGCAGAGCGAGTGCGGGCACTTCACACGCTGGGATGAAAGGAGATTCATTCCAAACGGAATGCCTGAGCAAACAGCCCCGCCACAGCGCTGCCACAGCGCTTTCCTGCCGCCCCTGTCCTTTGCTGCGGCTCTGCTCCCCTGAGCCTGACCAGAGAGGGCTAGTTTGGGCTTGACCTCCTGAGGGGGCGCATGTGCCCAGGCCCCTGCCTAGTGCTTTGCATAAACCACCCCACTTTCACCCTCACCATTTCACCCTCCTCCTCCTCCACCACCAGCACCACCTCCAGCACCACCATGACCACCACCACCACCACACTCCTACAGACCAGGCGGGATTGCTATCCCCATTCTGCAGAAGCACACGAGGCCCAGAGATATTGGGCAATTTGCCTGAGGCCACACAGCTCAGTCAGAAAGGAATCAGGAATTTTACTCTAAAAACTTTTTACAAAACAACTATGAGATATCATCTCACTCCAGTAACAATAGCAAAGTTCAACAGAGCAGCAAACAACAAATGCTGGTGGTGTTGTTGAGAAACTGGAGCCCTTATTCTACCGGTGGAGTGTAAAATGGTGCAATGGCGATGGCCCAGCTATTCCACTACTTGGGACTTAGGCCACCAGAGCTCCCTTATAATACTTTCATTAGAGCATATAGGCCACTTCATGCCTCATGCCCTAATATCCCTCTTTCAGATAGTCAGTTTCTGATTTGCCCCTTACTATCAAATCTCTCTCTCTCTTTTTTTTTTTTTCAAATCTCTTTTGGAAGCAGGAGTGACATCCACTTGCTAAACAACATGCCTCTGGAAACTCTATGAACTTTGACAAATGACGAGAGTTATAGAAAGGCTTCAGGACTTTTGTTCATAGGGTCACTATGAGTCGTGCTTGACTCGACGGCAATCAACAACAACAACATTAATCTCTACTCCAAGGGAACAAGCATGTTCCCTTTGTTGGAGGATCCTCTGTTCATCTTGGAAGCTTTGAGTATCTGCATCCACAAGCAAAATCCTGTCCAGGGCAAGCCCTCAGGTTGCAGCAATCTACCCCAGCTCACAGCATGGTCTTGCCTTCTTCAGCTGGTTGGATTCTGATCAACTCATCCCCAGCCCTCTGTGACAAGATCCCAAGTATCAGCCGCAATCTCAGGAGCCCTCACTTTTCTCTGCATTCTACACCTGCTGTTCTCCTCACTCAGCCTTAGCCCCCACATGGGGCCAAGTCAACTGACTCTAAAATTTGCCTTTGCACTTTCCAGGTTGTTAACACTGAACAAACCTTAAAGGTAGCCAGTACCAAGAATGGCCTTCTACAGGAAGGAAACGGAGATCCACAGTAGAGATGTGATTTGCTTTCTCCAGGGCTCCAGAGCGAATTTTTTGGCGAGAAATTACCTAGTGATCCATAGAGACATGAAATGCAGCCCTGGCTAGACGTGGCACTCCCTGGATTTAACTCTGCTTCCTTCCTGCCTTTCTCTTTTCTTCTAGCTGAGGCCACGGGAAAGAGAAGGAATCACAGTGCTGTAACCTGTAAGGTCCAGTGAGGAGCCTCAGGCCACACAGCAAATTTGGATTGAAACTGAGTAGCATGGATCTCCTTTCATGTACACTACTTGCTTCAAGTCTTCTCTAAGAAAGGGGAAGTGGGGGGTAGGTTAGTGAGTTTAGGGTGGTTCTGCTCAGCTGGCCTCTCGGGAGGGAGGCAGTGCCAAGAAAGAGACACGAGAAGCACAGGAGCACCCCTTCTCCCCCACCCTGTCTTCAGCTCCTCTTCTCTCCATCCATGCCCCACCCCTGACATTGTCTAGAATGAAATATATCTCTGTATCTATAATGGGGGGAGCCCTGGTGGTTCAGTGGTAAGGAATTGCCAAGGCAAAGGTACATGGTTCGAATCCACTAGTTGCTCCCTGGGAGAAAGGTAGGCAGTCTCCTCCCATGTGATTTACTCCCTCTGAAAACTCATGGAGTGTCAGCTAAGGGTTGGTTCTAATTCTATAGCACACAACAACAACAAGAAGAAGATATCTATAATAAAATATGTAATGTAGATTTGCCATTGTAAAATTTTTTAAGTTTATGTTTCAGTGGCATTAGTTGTATTCACAGGTTATGTAATCACCGCTACTTGTTTCTAAAACTTTCCCTCACCCCAAACAGAAACCCTGTACCCATTGAGCAGGAATTCCTCAGCTCCCTCTATGCCCCAACCTCTAATCTGTCTCTATGCCTTTGTCTGGGAGTCCTGAGAATGTGATGTTTAAACACTTGACTACTAACCTAAACACAGGCTGTTCAAATTCACCAGCAGCTCAGCAAGCGAAAGATGTTGTAGTCAGCTCGGTCAAGCTTTACAGATTTGGAAACCCTGGCGGGCAGTTCTGCTCTGTCCTATGAAAAGCAGCTCTGTCCTATGAAAAGAAGGCCTAACCTACTGCTGTCAGGTGGTTTCCGATTCAGGGTGACACCCCTTTGGGTTTGCAAGGCTGCAGATTTTTCTGAGAGGAGACTACCCATCTCTGCCTTGCAGAGCATCTAGTGGATTTGAACCACCAACTGTTCTGTTGGCAGTACAACATGTAATACACTACACCACCACAGCTCGGAATCAACTCAATGACAAAGAGATCTGGGTGGATATTTAATTCCCCCACCCCCAACCCCACCTTGAGAGCCATCCATGGTGGTGCAATAGTTAAACCCTCAACTACAAAGTGAAAGGTCAAGGGTTCAAATCTTCCAGCAACAATGGGGGAGAAAAGACCTGATGCTCTGCCTTCATCAATATTACAGCCTAGAAAACCCTGTGGGAATGCTTCTACTCCACACATGGGGTCAACATGAGCCCCCAAACCACCCACCCAAAAGCTCCTAATAACAGCACTGTGCATTTGTCTTATAAGAGAAATTTCATAGTAGTGGGGTATTTGTTCTTATATGTTTTTCTTATTTCACTTAATATAGTATTTTCCTGTTTCATCCATGTCATAGCATGTAGAAGAAGTTGATTTTTCCTTATGGCTGAGTAATACAGAAACTGATTCTTTAAACATCTCTAATGATTCCCTCCTGGCCGCCACCTCTTCTGATTGTCCACCGACCCTGCATAGGAAGGTGCCTCATCCCCACACACAAATTCCCTCTTGATTGCATGTGTTCCTTTCGCCACTAATGCTTATCTCTTCAGAGCTCAGCCTTGTTTCAACCGGGAAAGCTTTGCAGCAGAGTTGCACCCAGTCACCATACTTAATCTGCACGCTGAGCACGTAATCAGAGAAGCTGAACTATAGGAAGAAGAACTCAGCAGCTTATATTGCGTCCAAAGAACCCAGAGGATTGGAGGGAAACTCATTTGCAACCTGTGATATGCAGATGACATAACCTTGGTTGCTGGAAGCAAAGAGCACTTGAAGCACTTACTGATGAAGATCAAAGACTCCAGCCCTCAGTTTGGATTACACTTCAACATCAAGAAAGAAACAGCAAGAAAATCCTCACAACTGAACCAATAAGCTGCATCGTGATAAACAGAAAAAAAAAGAATACGAAATCCATGAAGGATTTCATTTTACTTGGAGCCACAATCAATGCCCATGGAAGCAGCTGTCAAGAAATCAAAAGACATATTGCACTGGGTAAATTGGCTGCAAAAGACCCCTTTACAGTGTTCAAAAGTAAATGTGTTGCCTAAAGGACTTAAATGCGTTTGAATCAAGCCGTGAAGTTTTCAATCACTATGAAAAAGAGCCCTTGATGGCGAAGATTGTTATCAGTTGGGTTGCTAACCACAAAGTCAAGGGGTTCAAGTCTACCAGATGTTCCAAAAGAAAAAGAAAAGCAGTTTCTTCCTGCCAAGATTTGCAGCTTCAGAAACATGCGAGAGGGTCTTGCTATCCCCCAGAATTGACTTGAAGGGTTCTTATTAGGTCATGTACCTGTGAAAGTTTGACAGTGAAGAAAGACTAAAGAAGAATCGATGCCTTTGAACTCTGGTGTTGATTAAGAATGTTGGTTTTAAAATAAACAACCTAAATTAAAAAAAAAAAAAAGAATGTTGGTTTTACCACGGACTTTCAAAAGAATAAACAAATCTGCCTGAACGAAGTGCAACTAGGAGTGCAGAGAGGCCAGTCCTTAGGGAAGGAAATGATACTTAATAAAACAGAGAGAAATTGAAAAAGAGGAAGGCTTTTAATGAGATGAATTCCAACAGTGGCTACAACGACGGATTCAAGCACAACAGCAATTTTGAGAATGCCGCAGGACCGGGCAGTGTTTGATTCTTTTGTACACACGGGAGCTGTGTGTTGGAACTGACTCAATGGCATCTAACAATAGCAACAACTGGCATCCACCTCCTCCAGGAAGCCTCCCTGTCTTGTCCCAGGTCTGTGCCTCTTCTGGGCCCCTGCAGCTCTGGACATTTCTCTCCCCGGTGACTCTTTCTCTGCAATCAGTTACTCTGTATTCCAAGTTTATCTCCCAGGCTGAGCTGTGTGTTCTCAAGGACAGAGCCTGTATCCCGTTTATCACAGTAGCTGCAAGGTGCATGGTGGGTTCTCTGAAACATTATTTTGACTAGATTGAGATTATGAGTCGGCCTCCTCCAATCTGAGGCTATGGTAGGGGTCTAGACTTGGCTGTGTGTGCGTGTGTATGTATGTGTATGTATGTGTATGTGTGTATAGTCTCCAATCCCAGCTGCTCCTATAGGAATAATGGTCCAGGGGCCCCTTTTCACCTGGAAAGTCTGTGGGTCTCTAGGCATGTTAATGCTTCCCTGTGGGGGAGTTATAGGGGCACTCAGGGTCAGAGTCCCGTCCCTATGGCCTCCATTCATCATACCTTCTGTGCGCCAATCAATCCTTACTCCTAATGTGCCCCAGGATTGATCTTTCTTGGCCCGACCGAGGGCTGGATTGATTCCTATCTTAAAGGCCCAGCTCTCCCTTCAGACCCATCAACCAAGTATTTTGTGGTGTTGATTTTTTTTTTAAACAGTTCCTCATTTGGTCCACTGACCCAGGAGGGAGGCTGGCGCTAGGCGCTCGGTGTGCACGATCTCATGGGTTTTCCCATTGATGACCATTGCCATTTCCAGGACCCCCTTTCAGATAATGCCCCTGAGACTTAGGCCAGAGTAGGCCTTGGCCATGGCTACATGCCACAGAGAGTGGATCTAGGATGGAGATTCCTTTATATGAGGCTGGAGCCCGTATATGTACAACAATGCCTAGATAGAAGAACTAGGGAAGAGCAAGGCCTATGTGAACAGGTGACACCCCTGTCCCCCAGCCCTGGTCCACCCCCACTAAGAGTCTGGCCACAGCCCAAAGTCCTCACTACTCAAGAAGCTGATGCACTAGGACCACATCAGCCTCAGACCCCGTGGCCAGAAGTGGGCCCCTCCTCTCCTCTCTCACCCCTTCACGAAGCCAGCCGCCTGGTCCTCTGATTGCAATTATGATGTGAACCTCTGAATAGGGCCTGTCTGTGAATTAATAATAACCTTATCTCACCCCGGCCAACTCCAGGCACTGGCCCAGGCAGGGGCGGTCGACTTTATCAGGCTGCAGGCAGGCAGGGCCCTGATTCTCCTTCCTAGACAAGATGCAACAATTATCTAGCGTGCTGGCTGCTTCCCTTCCCTGCCCCCAGCTGCCACTACTAGTGCCAGGTCACTGGCTGGGACGGCCCTGGAGCCCCGGAATCTCTTAGGAATGTACCCAGAATCTCTTGTCTGGGGTTGGATCAGCTTGGAGGCTGATTAGGACAATCTTTCAAGGCTGAGGGTGGGGTGGGACTCACCTGGTTGCACAGAATTGATACTGAAGGATGTTGGGACATTATCTCAGGGCAGCAAGGCTTCCATCTTGCTGGCCCCCTAATATTGGTGTTGGACTATTGGTAGCTCAGAATGTTAGTATAATAAGAATACGGATATGTATGGTCGATTGATTGGGACCTCAGTTCCTGGAAGAGGAGCTAAAAGCTTGGCAATTTGACTCTACCAGCTTCTGCTTGAGAGAAAGAGTAAGTGGTTAGCTCTTAGAAGGAGTTACAGCCTTCAAAACTCCTTTGAGGTAGTTCTGTTCTGTCCTCCTGGCATGTCATCATGAAGGGCAAGTCCCTGGAGAAGGATCTCGTGCACGGGGAAAATGTGTTGTTGTTAAGTGTTGTTTAGTCATAGACGACTCATAGCAACCCTATGAACGAAAGACCTGAACACTTGTATAACTTCCATCATTTGTCCAAGTTCACAGGGTCTCCGGAGGCAAGCTATTTTGGAAGTGGATGCCACTCCTGCTTCAAAGCTTGTTTTAATCGGGGAGCCCCACCAAACACTGTCCACCATGGGTAACCATTATCACATTTGACAGATCAGTGTCACAGTGTTCAGCTTCACAGCCACCACGAGTTACCTCTGTACGGCAAATGGACAGACCAGTGCTATATTGCTTAGAAGAATGTTTGACCAAAACCAATTAAAACCAGGCCTGAGGGCTGCAGATTAAAATCACCCATCTTCAGCTTGGTAGCATCACTTTCTGTCCACTAGGCCAACTGAGCTCTCTCTGTGTTGTTGTTGTTGGGGAAAATAGTCAGTGAAAAAGAGCAAGACTCCCAGAGACCTGGACAACAGTGCCTGCCTCAAAGACCTTTGAACAGAGCAGACACTACGATGATGGTTCATGGCCAGACAACGTTCCAATCTGTTGTACTTGGGATTGCCAAGAGTTGATGCTGGCTTGACACTTACCAACAACCACCATTTCTGGAAATTGTAGTTGCATTGTGCTTAGGTGTCTTTGAGTTGCCTATAACTCAAATTTTGATAAATGTCGATATTTGTCGCGGGGCTTCAGGCCCTTTGTTCATAGGGTCCTTATGAGTTGTGCTCGACTCAAAGGAAATCAACAACAACAACAACATGACTCATAGAGACCCTATGAGAAACAGGTCCACATCTTTCCCCTTCCTGTGTCACCCCCACCACCTCTGTCCTGCTCAAACCCATCGTTGTAGTCACGGTGTCAACCCAACTTGTTGAGGATCTTCCTCTTCTCTGACCCCCTCTCCACCTTGCCCAGAATGCTGTCCTTTCCCAGGGCCTGGCCACTCCTGACAGCATGCCCACAGGATGTGAGATGAAGACTCACCAGCCTTGTGCATCCTGGTTATGTTTCCTCCCAGACAGGTGTGTTTGCTCTTTAGACAGTCCATGGGATATTCAGTACTCTTCACCAGCATCACAATTCAAAGGCATTGATTCTTCTTCTTCTGTCACTCTTGTTCATTGTCCAACTTTCAGATGCGTAGGAGGCAATAAAAAAAAACACTATGGCTTGAAATATGTGTACCTTTCTCTTTAAACTAATATCGTTGAGATTGAGCACTTTGGAAAAGTCCTTGACTGCAGATTTTCCCAATGCGAGATGTCTTCTGATTTCATGACTACTGCTAATGTGGGTGAGTGTATAAGCCACCGAGAAATACTGCGTTTCTGTTCTGCCTTCACTCTCTGTCTAAGCTTATTGTTTATGGACATCCCCCCCTTCTTATCGCCTCCCATTGTCTATCTCCATCCTTCATTCCACAGGTTGTTATTGTTATATGCCGTCAAATTGCTTGTGACTCACAGCAACCCTCTGAATGATAGTTTGGAACCCTGTTCTATCCTGAGGCAATCTCACTGTCTTCGACACAACTACCCTCTTTACCCCAATTGTTACGTAACTGCATCTCATCTGGGCTCTTCCTCTCCTGTGCTGTCTCTTGACCCTTCCAAGTATGGTATCATTCTCCAAAGACTGGCCTCTCCTGGCTACATGCCCCCCCAAATGTGAGACAGAGTCTCAAAATCCTTGCCTCCAAGGAGCAGCTTGGTTTCACCCTCTCCAGGACAGAACTGTTAGTTCTCTTGGCAGTCCATATTATGTTCAATACTCCTTTCTAGCACCAAAACTCAAAGGCATCAAATCTGCTGTAATCCTTGGCCATTGTCCAGCTCTTTGATGCACAGCAAGTAATTGTGAAGACCATGGCCTGGATCAAGCCCACCTTAGTCTTTAGACTGATATCCTTGCTTTTCCGCACTCTGGAAAGGCCTCTGACAATACATTTCCCTGATGTGATTTGTCTCTCCCTCTACCATTCCAAGCAATGATGTCCTTCTCCAAGGACTGGTCTCCCCTGGTCACATGCCCAAAGTATGTGAGACGGAGCTACCAATGAAGTAATTTTTCTTTTACTTTTCAAAGAGAAGAGCAAATTGGTGGGAGGGGGGTGGTGGGGAGAAAAATGCAGCAATGAATGAATGGAAATCCAAATTCTCTGTAAATGTTCATTAAAATTAATAAAAAAATAAAAAATATCCTACATCCAAGGAGAAACTTGGTTTTGCCCTCTCAAAGACAGATCTATTTGTTTTCTTGGTGGTATATGATATGTTCAAGACTCTTCTCCAGCACCACAACTCTAAGGCATCAATTCTTCTCTCATCCTTAGTCATTGTCCAGTTCTCTGAAACATAACAAGTAATTGCAAAGACCATGGCCTGGATTAGGTGCATCTTAGTCTCTAGACTAACATTATTCCTTTCAGCACTCTGGAGAAGTCCCTGGCAACAGATTTTCCCTATGAAATTTGTCTTTTGATTTCCTGACTGCTAAGGAGAATTGATGCCTTTGAGCTGTGGTGCTGGAGAAGAGTATTGAGAATACCATGGACTGCTAGGAAAACAAACAGATTTGTCCTGGAAAGGGTTAAACCGGGTGGCTCCTTGGAGGCAAGGATTCGGAGGCTCCATCTAACATACTTTGGACATGTTGTGAGGAGAGACAGGTCCTTAGAGAGGGACATCATGCTTGGGAGGGTGAAGGGACAGCGCAGGAGAGGAAGACCCTCTATGAGGTGGATTGATTCAGTGACTGGGATATTTGGGATGGGAGTGTCAGAGACAGTGCGATTGGCACAGGACAGAGCAGAGTTTAGGGCTGTTGTACATAGGGTCGCTATGAGTCGCAAGCGACTTGACGGCACATAACAACAAATAACAACAACAACATATGTCTCCCCGGCCAGGTTTAAATTGTCTTCCTGTCAAACATTCTTCTAAGTGGTATAGCACTGGTCTGTGCGTTGCTGTACAGAGGTAACTCGTGGTTGCTGTGATGCTGAAGACTGTGACAGTGATGTGCCAATCGTGGTAATGGGCACCATGGTGGACAGTGTTGGCTGGAGCTTCCTGACTAAATCAAGCCTGGAAGCAGGAGCGGCATCCACTTCCGAAATGGCTTGCCTCCGGAAACTCTATGTACGAACAGTGCTCAGGCTGTTCGTTCATAGGGTCGCTATGAGTCGTCTACGACTCGACGGCATTAAACAACAATAAGTGTTAAGAGTGTTGATTGCGGAGCTGGAAGGGTGGAGGGATAGCTCAGGAGAGGAAGGCCCCAGATGAGATGGATTGATACAATAACTGGTACAGTGGGGGTTGGTGTGTCAGAATTAGTGAGACTGGCTCAGGACAGGGCAGGTTTCAGAGCTGCTTGAACATAGGGTCGCTATGGATTGCAGGCAACTCGATGGCCCACAACAATAACAGCAACAGTTCATCTTTTGAGTTTTTGACCACTGGTGCAGCCAGAAAAGAATGAGGAAGAATGTGCATCAGGGTTGGAGGAAGACTCAGTAACAACCTGCATTACGCAGACGACACAGCCTTGCCTTCTGAAATTGAGGAGGGCCTAAAGCATCTGCTACAGAGAGTCAAGGACTGTAATTTGCAGTACGGATTGAAGCTCAGTATCAAGAAAACAGTTTCTCACCGCTGGGACAATTGGCAGCATCATGATAGATGGAGAAGAGATTGAGATTGTTAACAATTCCAGCTTGTTGGGTTCCACAATCAACACTCTTGGCACCAGCAGTCAGGAAATCTGACTGAATTACACAGGTTAGAAATGACAAATTTAGGGCATTTATAGTTCTTCTAGCTCCAGCTCCTGATTGGTTTGCTTTTCTCTGGCCACACCCCTCTTTTCTTGACGGACACTTTTCAAGGTTAATTCCCTCCCTCAAAGGGAACATTGGTGGCCTTTTGAGTAAGGAGTTTTGCAGTCAACCCGAAGGAAGGCAGTTCAGATCCCCAAGCTGCTCTGTGAGAGAAAGAGGGATGATCTTCTCCTATGTGATTTATGTTGAGCAAGATGAACAAAAGGCCTGACGTCCCTCTATAACTATCGACATTTCTCAAAGTTCATAGAGTTTCTGGAGGCATGTTAATTTAGGAAGTGGATGCCACTCTTCTTATAGCCTCTAAAAATCCACGGGAGGTGTGGGGGGCGTCACCTATGGCAGTGCCTATTGGATACTTGATAGCAGTATTTTTTAGAGTCTCCCAAAGCCCCTTCAGCAATCCACAGACTACAGCTATGAGGGATGGTTGTAGAATCCCCTAGAGTTTCCTTGGAAGACTAGTAAAGCAGACACTCCTGCCTCACCTGGGCTGAGGGCTGAGAACTACACAGGGTCAGCGTCCCCACTGGGCAGATTCCTAGATGAGGAAGCCCTGCCCTCAAGGCTGATGGTAACAGTCACTCTGGTTCCTTCTCTGACTCAATGAAGATATATTGACTGTCTACGGAGTCTCAGGCACGGAAAGTACAGATAAATAAATCTCAGTCTTTACCCTAAAGAAGCTCATTGCCAAGTGACTGTTTAAGGTACCATCCATCCTTCTGTCCACTCATCATTCATTCACTCGTTCATTCATCCATCTAGCCATTCATTCATTCATTCAATTAGTATTGAGCACCTACTACGTCACAGACATGATGTCAGTCTTGCCCCCTAGTGGGGAAGACTCATTGACAATTCAGGAGATCTGAGCCAGATCTGGGCAGCCTGAGTTTTTTTCTGGAGTTCACTAGCCAATGAGAAGGACTGGGAAAGTCTTGGCTGTCCTGGTTGTAAGTCAAGTTCAAGGCTGGGACAGACTGATAGGGCTGACTGGCCCCAGTTCTGAAGAAGTCTGGAGTCCTGGCCTGCAATGTAGGGGCAGCTCTGCTTTGCTAAGCACCAGAAAGGCTGGAGGCTGCAGAGCCTGCTGTAAACTGGGCGCCTTACCACCCTGATGACGATGTGCGTAAGAATACAACCCATCTGCATCAGCTACAGGGAAGGGGAGGAAATCCATTTCCCGGTTGGGAAATTATTGAATATTTAGGACCCGAAGCAGATCGTTTAGAGGGGGAAATGAATTTCTCCGGCTTCCTCTGGCTGAGATAAATCAGCCCAGATGCTCCTGTTCTTTCATTTACCCCTGTGAAATGGGGTTGGATGGGTGTTTATGCAGCACTAAAGTAATCGTTCTTCCAGAAGTGGTAGCAATTGCCTACAAGCCATCAGCTTCCCTTTAATGATGGCACAGTGCCCCTCATTGGTCAGCCCCTACCCGTGTGCATGCATCTCCGAGGTCTGGAGCCCAGGGAGACGAGATGTAGTCCTCGCTGTCCTTGGCACCATCTTCCTGATGCTTGATGTCATTCTTGCTTGACGGGGCACTGATAGAGCTCCAAGTCTCAGTAAACCACAATGGGAGATCCAACAAGGTGGCTGGGGCTGGGCCAAAGTCTGAGCCGGAGGCAGAAGGGTTGGGGGTGCTGGGTTTCAGGAAGGGGGGTCTGGTGGTGTAGACTGTAAGGAGTTGGGGATGACCCCTCTGTGGTGATTTGAAGTCACCAGTGTCTCCTCAGGAGAAAGATGGACAATCTCTTCCTGTGTGATTTACAGCCTCTTACAACTTGCTGGAGGGCCAGTTATGAGAAGGTCCTGACTTGACAGCAATGTCTTGAGTTTTGTGTGAAGATTTCAGTGAGACTTAAGGAAACACCTCACCTGTCAGAGAGTGGTTATGGTATTGCGCTCACTGGATTGTATGTTATTACGCCTCCAGAACTTCATCTCATGTACTTAGAGCATACTGTGAGGAGGGGCTATTCTTTGGAAAGAGACATCATGCTTTGAAAGGTGGAGGGTTGATGAAAGAGAGAAGGATCCTCAACGAGATGGATTGACACAGTACAGCAGCAATGGGCTTGAGTGTGTTGAGATGATAAGACAGGGTTTAAAGCTGTTGCTCATAGGGCTACTATGAGTCGTACTCTAGTACTCAATGACACCTCACAACAACAACTACAATGGATCAGGATTAGAAGGCAGCATCAAGATCAGTGGAGGACTCACCAACAACCTGTGTTATGTAGATGACACAACCTCGTTTACTGAAAGTGAAGAGCACTTGAAGTGCTCGCTGCAGAAGGTCAAAGACTACATATTTCAATATGGATTACATCTCAATATCAGGAAAACGAAAATCCTCACCACTGGCCCAATAGGCAGTCTCATGACAGATGGAGCAAAGATTGAAATTGCCAACGATTTTATCTTGTTTGGCTCCATAATCCACATGGTATCAACAATCAAGAAAGAAAAAGAAAATCGGCTGTCACATGCATCTCCAAAAGGCTTAAGAGCAGGGATGTAAATGTCAAAATTAAGGGGTACTTGATCCAACTCATGATCTTTTCAATTACTTTTTATGTATCTGAAAGTTGGGCAATGAGTAAGGATGACAGAAGAAGAATTGATGCCTTTGAATTGTGGTGTTGGAGAAGGATACTGACTATCCCATTGACTGCCAGAAGGAAAAATAAAAAGTATGTTTTGGAGAAAGTGCAACAGGAGTGCTCCTTAGAGGCAAAGATGGTGAAACTGTCTCGTGTACTTTGAGCATGTTGTTAGCAGAGGCCAGTTATTAAGCTTGGAACAGTGAAGGGTCAGCAAAAGAGAGTAAGATCTCTCACAAAATGGATCGACACAGTGGCTGTAACAACAGGCTCAAGTACATCAGAGATGATGAGGATGGCACAGGATAGGACAGAGTACAGTTCATAGGGTTGCGGTGGGTCATAGGCAAGTTCAAGGCACCCAACAACAACAAATTAGTGGAGGAGCTCAATATCATTGCCATTGAATTGAAATGGATTCACAGATGACCTCCCTGAAGGTTTTCAGTGGTTGTAATAATGTGGAAGGAGATGAATCTTCTTTCTCCCGTGAAAAAACTGGTAGGTTTGAACTGGCTGCATTTGGGTTGGCAGTGCAATTCCTTACCCACTAGGCCACCAGAGCACCGAATATACCAGCAGTTCAAGAAATCAAAATCCATGTTTCATTGGGGAAATTTGCTGTCAAGGACCCCTTTAAAGTGCAAAAATAGCAAGGATGTCAGTTTAAAAATTAAGGTGTGCCTGACGCAAGTCATGGTACTCTCGAGTGTTTTCTATGCACCTGAAAGGTACACAGTGAATAAGGATGGCAGAAGGAGATGCAATGCCTTTGAGTTGTGGTGCACTGACTATCCCATGGAAACAACCAAATTGGGCTGGGAGGAGGTACAACCAGATGCTCTTTACGGGTGAGGATGGTGAAACTTGGTCTCACATACTTTGGACATATTGTCAGGAGGGACCAGCCCTTAGGAAAAGCCTAAGTGCTGGGAAAGGCGGAGGTTCAATAAAAGAGGAAGATCTCGAACAAGATGGACACTGCAACTACAATAATGGGCGTGAGCGCGATGGAGATTATAGACATAGGATAGAGCAAGATCTGGACCTGCCATTCACAAGATCTGCTGTTCTCTGTGTCATCATTGACTAAAGGCACCAGTTGAGGAGACCTTTCTCCTGGGGAATGGAAACAAAAGAAGGACTGAAGGACTCTGTGGTTACAAAAGACAACCAACCGACCAGCTGCTCTCCAGGCTACCTTGACTCATGGTGAGCCCCGGCGTTCCAGCCAGAACTGTCTTCAGAAATGTTCATGGCTGTAGTCCTTCAGTAGATCATCAGACCTTTCTTCCTAGGAGCCTCTGGATGAGTTCAGACTCCCAACCTTTTACTACTAGAGTTGTTGTTGTTGTTATGTGCCGTCGAGTCATTTGCGACTCATAGCGACCCTATGTGCAACAGCCCTAAACCGTGCTCTATCCTGTGCCAATTTCATTGCCTCTGACACACCCATCCCGATTACCCCAGTCACTGAATCAATCCACCTCACAGAGGGTCTTCCCCTCCTGCACTGTCCCTCTACTCTACCCAGCATGATGTCCCTCTCTAAAGACCTGTCCCTCCTTACAACATGTCCAAAGTATGTCAGACGAAGGCCCAGAATCCTTGCCTCCAAGGAGCAGCCTGGTTTAAGCCTCTCTAGGATGAATCTGTTTGTTTTCTTGGCAGTCCATGGTGCATTCAATACTCTTCTCCAGCACCACAGCTCAAAGGCGTCAATTCTCCTTCTATCCTCCCTAATCATTGTCCAACTCTCTGATGCATAAGAAGTGATTGCACAAACCATGGCCTGTATCAGGTGCACCTTAGTCTCCAGAGAGACACTGTTGCTCTTGAGTGCTTTAGAGAGGTCCCTAAGAGCAGACTTTCCCCTCACAATACGTGTTTTGATTTCCTGGCTACTGGTGCCAAGAGTGTTGACCGTGGAGCCGAGCAAACTGAAGCTGTGAACAATCTCAATCACTTTGCCATCCATCCTGATGCTACCGATTGGTCCAGTGGTGAGAATTTTTGTCTTCTTGATGTTAAGCCTCAGTACTAGAGAGCTTACTAGTTTGTTCCACTGATGCCCAGATTGTTGTGGTTGTGTACCATCGAGTTGGAACTGACCTGTAGCTGATACTCCAGCGGGTTTCAGAGGCAGTTAATTGCACAGAAGGAGACTGCCCATCTTTCTCCCATGGAGCAGCTGATGGATTAGAACAGCGTGCCTTCAGGATTGCAGTGCAGCTTCTTGCCGCTCGGCCACCTATAAGTGTGCTGGAGGTTCCTGCTCCATCCCTGGGAGCTGCTGTTGATCTTTTCAGAAAGTTACGCTCCAGTTCCTAAACAACATGCCTCCAGAAACCCTATGAACTTAGATAAATGCTGATAGTTGTAGAGGGGCTTCACGCCTTTTGTTCATAGGGGCACTATGAGTTGAGCTCAATTCGAAGCCAATCAACAAAAACAACAACAACCATAACAACAACATACCCTTCTAGACCGTAGCTGTTGTGTGCCATCATGTTGGAGCCGACCCCGATCTGACCCTCCAGTGAGCTTTCTGAGGCAGTAAATCATGAGGGAGGAGTCTGCCCATCCTTCTCCCTCAGAGTCACTCATAGATTCGAACCGTGTGCTTTTGGGACTGTAGTAGTGTGGCTTCTTACCACTAGACTGACTAGGTTTCAGCAAACTTTATTCTGGTCAACTAGTAATATTTTCAGTTTTGCAACCCACATGGTCTCTATCTCAACTCTTCTGTCCTTGTAGGGCAAAGCAGCCATATTGCTGTTGTTATTGTTGTTACATGCCATCGAGTCAACTAGGACTCACAGTGACTCTAGAAAGCAGCATAGAACATATATAAACACATAAGTGTAGCCATGAGTTAATACAACTTTATTTATGAAAACAAGCAGTCGGCCACATTTGGCCCATTGTTGTTGTTATGTGCCGTCGAGTCGCCTGAGACTCATAGTGACCCTATGTACAATAGACCTAAACCCTGCTCTATCCTGTGCCAATATCACTGTGTCCAACACACCCAACCCCATTACCCCAGTCACTGAATCAATCCATCTCATCGAGGATCTTCCTCTCTTGCGCTGTCCCTCCACCCTCCCAAGCATGATGTCCTTCTCCAATGACTGGCCCTTCTTGCAACATGTCCAAAGTATGTGAGACGAAGGTTCAGAATCCTTGCCTCCAAGGAGTAGCCTGGTTTAACCCTCTGCAGGAAGAACTTGTTCGTTTTCTTAGCAGTCCAAGGTATATTCAATACTCTTCTCCAGCACCACAGCTCAAAGGCTTCAATTCTCTTTCTATCATCCCTAGTCATTGTCCAGCTCTCTGATGCATAGCAAGTGATTGCAAAGACCATGGCCTGTATCAGACGCACCTTAGTCTCCAGAGTGACACCATTGCTCTTCAGTACTTTGGAGTGGTCCCTAACAGCAAACTTTCCCATCACATTATATCTTTTCATTTCCTGGCCATAATTTAATCACTAATGCTCTAGAACTTCAGATACCAAATCAAGACTTAAAAGCTTTTGGAGGTTTCTTAGAGAAAGCCATTCTTCTTGCTGTTTTCTGGTTCTGAACATTTCTGTTTTATTGATGGTTTAGTGGTGGAAGTGTCATCATTCATATGGGAGCTCTGGGTTTGATTCCTGACCAGTGCACCTCAGGTGCTGCCACCATGCTTCTATCTATCAGTGGAGGCTTGTGTGCTGTTATGATGCTGAATAAGTTTAAACAGAGCTTCCAGACTGAGACAGACTAGGAAGAAAGGCCTGGTGATCTGCTTCTGATAATCAGCCAATGAAAACCCAATTAATCATTATAGTCTTACCATTACTTAAGAGGATGGCACGGAACTAGGAAGCATTTTGTTTTATTAGACATGGATGAGGTCACTATGAGTTGTAGGCCAAGTCAGTCAAAGCTACAGAATTTTATTTTCTGATTAGAAAAGACATGCTTGTATATAGTGAAAAAATAAAATGCAGAGAGGTGGACTGTGGCTGCTGGTTACCTTGCCCTCCTAAAACACACCTACTGCTCACAGCTTAGCGCCTGTGTAGATTTTTGTCCTAGCACTATGTTCTTTTTAAGATCATCTTGTACAGACCTTGTTTACAGAGGCTGTTCTATTTGAGTTCCAAGTTGACTCAGGTTTAGAGGGAAATTGGAAACAGCCACAAGTCATCAAGTCCAGGCTGACTGGAACGCACTCGTCAGTGGACTGTTCTTTCTATGAGTGTTCTGCTCCATGGGTGCCACGTGGGGTCTTGGGAGGTCCACAGTGAGTCAGAGCTGAGGGAGAAGGAGCTGGTGGAAGATGTGGACAGGGATCCAGGACTGCTCCTCCCGGCTTGCAGAATGTCAGAGGAACCCAGCAGCAGGGAGGGATCCCTAGAAGCCTCGGTCCTGATGTTCTTCTTGGCAGAAGGTAGAGGAACCTCAACCACACAGATAGATGCCATTCAGTCAACTCCCAGTCATGGTGACTCCTTATATGACAAGAAGGGGCATTGTCCAGTCTTGCATCGTCCATCCGACTGCCAGGAAGTTTGAGTCCCCATCATGCCTCCTGTGTGAATCCATCTCACTGCAGGTCTTCTTCGCTCTTCCTGGCCCCTCTGCTTCACCAAACATGATCCTCCTCCAGTGTTTGAGCCCCACCGAGGACATGTCCAAAGTAAGGGAGTCAGATTTATACTCTGCTGTGATCTGTACAGCTCTCACTGGCTAATTTTTAGAAGCAGATCAATAGATCTTTCTTAAGGAGAAAAGGAACTCATGGGGTCAGGTTATCAGGCCCATGGGACATAAGATAATTGGTTCATTTCTGGAAGAAAGAAAAAGTTCTTCCCAGAAACGGTGCCCCACACAGTGACAGACATGAAATGGGAAGGTATTCCATGACCCCTCCTACCTTGGCTGAAAAGACTCTACAAACAACGGAAAGAATGGTTTGTTTTTTTTTAAAAAAGGGTACATTCTATTTTGCAGTGGATTTTTAGATACAACACCAAAAACACAGAACAAAACAAAATGGGATCAAGTGGGCCTCATAGAAGGGAAGATACTCTTATGCATCAAAGGACAGTGACAAGAAAGTAAAAGATACAACAGTCCAGAATAAGAGCTGCATATTAAGGTGGATGATTGTGGTGGGGATGTACAACAAGAAAGAATTTTTTTTTCACAGAGAAAAGTGAACTGGGGGCGGCAGGGACAGGGAGGAAAATGTGCAACAATGAATGAATGGAAATCTAAGTTCTCTATAAACTTCCATTAAAGTATCAATTTTTTTAAAAAGTCAAAAGATAAACTAAGGAACGGGGAAATATTTGCAAGTCATGTATCTGATAAAGGTTTAATATCCTGGATAATACCCCAATTCAAAACAAAAAGACAAAAAACGAATTAAAAAATGCATCAATGACTTGAATAGATGTTTCATGAAAGAAGACATATGGCAAACAAACACATGAAAAGATGTTGTGTATCACTGGTTATTAGGGAAATGCAAATAAAAATTACAATGAGCTACCACTTCCTCCTCATAGAGTCCAGTCTCATGGATAATTTGCTCAGCATACAGGCTGAATATGTATGGAGAGACAATACAGCCCTGGTGCACTTCCTTCCCAAGTCCAAACCATGCAGTGCTCCCCTGCTTCATTCACACAACAGTCTCCTGGTCCAGATAGAGGTTCCACACTGACACCATCAAGTGCTCTGGGATTCTTATTCTTCTCAACACTACGAGCACTCAGGAAATAAGGAGACACATTGCACTGGGAAAATCTGCAGTTAGGGACCTCTTCAAATTATTGAGGAATAATGATGTCAGTTTGAGGGCTAAGATGCGTCTTATTCAGGCCATAGTCTTTCCGATTACTTGCTATGCATCTGTGAGCAGGACAATGAATAAAGATGACAGGAAAAGAATTGACGTCTTTGAGCTCTGGTGTTGGAGAAGAGCACTGAACATCCCATGGACGGCCAAGAGAACAAACAGATATGACTTTGAGAGGGTGCAGCCGGAGTGCTCTTTGGAAGCAAGAATGACGAGGCTTTGCCTCACATACTCAGGACATGTTGCTAGGACATGTTTCTCCTTAGAGAAACATGCTAGGACATGTTTCTCCTTAGAGAAAGACATGATTCTGGGAAGGGCTCAGGGTTGGCGAAGGAGAAGAAGATTGTCAACCAGGTGGACTGACACTGTGTCTGCTGCAAAGGGCTCTTGTGTGTCAAGAACTGTGAGGATGATGCAGGATAGAACAGGGTTCACATTTTTCATTAATTGGGTCACTATGAGTCATACTCGACTTGACAGCCAACAACAACATCACTTCCTGCAGTATCATGGCTATTATTTTTTTAAAAAGAAAATACCAAATGTTGGTGTAGAAGTGGAGAAAATGCAATTTTTGCACATTGGTGGTGGGAATGTAAAATAGCGTTGCTAAGCCGGAAAACAATTTGGCAATTCCTCCAAAATTTGGGCATAAAACTACTATTGCTGTTGCTGTTTCTAAGTGTCATTGAATTGACTGTAATTCCTAGGGTTTCTGTGAACAACAGATCTGAACCTATCCTGCACCATCCTCACAATCTCTGTCCTGTTCAAGGCCATTGTTACAGTTACTGTGTCAGTTCATTTTGGTGAGGGTCTTCCTCTCTTTCTCTGATGCTTCACCTCTCAGTATGATGTCTGTCTCCAAGGACTGGTCGCTCTTGACAATATGCCCGAAGGATGTGGGATGAAGTTTTACCATCTTTGCCTCTAAGGAACAAGCTGGTTGCACTTCCTCCAAGATATACTTGTTTGGTTTTTTTTGGCCATCCACGTAGCATTCAACATTCTTCTCCAATACCACAGCTCAAAAGCACCGATTCTTCTACTGTCATTCTTATTTTTTGTCCTATTTTCAGATACGTAAAAAGAAAAGATCAAGGCCTGATCAGGTGCACCATACTTTTTAAACTGATGTCCTTTCTCATTAGTACTATAGAAAGGTCCTTGGCAGCAGCTTTTCCCAATGCAACATGTCTTTTGATTTCTTGTCTGCTGTTACCTGGGTGATTGTAGACTCAAGTAAAAGGAAATAGTTGTCAAATTTAGTCTTTTCTCCATCTATCATGATGTTGCTTTTTGGTTTAGAGGTGAGGATTTTTGTTTCTGTAATGCTTCAATGTAACCCACATTGAAGGCTATAGTCTTTGATCTTCTGCACAAGTACTTCAAGTCTTCTTCACTTTCTGCAAGCAAGGTTGTGTCATCTGCATAATACAGGTTGTTAATGAGTCTTCTAGTCTGATGTTACATTCTTCTTCATGTAGTTCACCTTCTGGAATTACTTGCTCAGCATACAGATTGAATAATTATGGAGAAGCGTTAAAACCCTAATGCAAAACTTTCCTGATTTTAAACAGTGCAAAAGTCTTGAACATAGCATGAACCTCCAAGGAAACAAATAGGTCTGTCTTGGAGAAGGTGAAGCCAAGTTTCTCCTTGGAGGCTAACAATTTGAAGATCCGTCTCACATATTTTGGGCACATGGCCAGAGGGGCCATGGAGAAGGACATCATGCTTGGAAGTGTGGACAGACAGAGCAGGAGAGGAGGACCCTGGATGAGATGGATTGATACAGTAACTGGGGCAACAGGGGTTGGTGTGTCAGAATTAGTGAGACTGGCTCAGGACAGGATAGGCTTCAGAGCTGCTGTAAATAGGATCGCTATGATTCGCAGGCTACTCAACGGCACATAACAACAACAATGTCCCCTTTCTCTATTCTGACAACAGTTTCTTGGTGTAAGTTTAGGTTTCACCTGAGCACAATTAAATGTTCTAGGAATGCCATTCTTCACAGTGTCAGCCATGATTTGTTATGATCTAACAATATAGAATAATAAAATTAAAAAGCTCTAAACTCAACAGCAATGGGTAAAGGAAGAACAGTTTAGGCTTGAGAAGGAATCGCCAGAGTTCCCTCAAAGCTTCCTGGGAAAGGGAGCTGACGTTCTTTCTAGCAACGGACCAAGTCTGCATCCTTTAGTTCCACGGAGGACATATTCTTACCCCCAGTGACAAGAGCTAGGAGAACAGAGAGACCACTTTGTGGAGCTGTCCATTTCCACATCAAAGGCGGAAAGACGGGCCGGAGAGCACAGCCCCTGCCAACTTCTGACCTTGCCACCAGACTCCCTGCTGCCAACACATCCCTGGCATTGTCCTCTTGTTCCCAGTCCGTGGCATTCCAAATTCGAGTTCAGGTCTGACTCTCAGCTCTTAGGCACAGGAAAAGGCTCGCGGTACTACAGTGTCCTCTGAGAACCAGGACAGCCAGCATGGCTGGGTGGATATAACAGAGTTGGGGATCATTCAGGTCTAGGTTCAAGTCCCCAGTTTGTTACTTCCCCACCTTAGCAAGTTACTTTGCTCCTTTGAGCTTCAGTTTTCTCATCTGTATAATGGGCACAATGTCAGTACTAGAAGGACTATGTACAAAGTTTCTGCCCGTTGAAAGCTAGGGAAATCAGTATTTATTCCTTCCTGCATTCTTCTGAAGAAATGTAATTAGGGGTGGTTGACATAATCGTGTCCCAAATTTCAAATTAACAGAGGGCACTGATGCTTAATAGGGAACACTCGGAGCTGTAAATGGTCTTGCTGTTGTTGTTGTTCTTATGTGCCGTCGAGTCGCCTCTGACTCTTGCAGTAAAAAAAAAAAATGGTCTTGCAGTTTTTCTCCTAGAGTCTGAAGACCCTCAATGGCTAAATTAGACTACAAGTTTCTTGGACAGGAATCTTGACCCATTGTTCACAGTTGTGTCCCTGTGTCCAATTGGTGTTTAGGAACCATTGTAGAAACACTGAATAGATCAAAGACTGCCCTACTGGGCTTCCTCTGAGGCCACGCTGTGACCCAGGCAGCTGTCCCTGTGGCCTTTGGACTGGGTGGCCTCCCTGTCTTTCCTGGTCCCATTTTCAATCCTCTTTGTTTTTTTTTTTTTAAATTTTTATTTTATTATTTTTTGTGCATGTACTGTCAAATCCGATCTGACTGGTACAGGAGGAAATTGTCCCTCCTTCTCCGGCAGAGCATCTGGTGGATTCAAACCATGTACCTTTGGGATTGCAGTACAGCTTCTTGCCACTAGGCCACCAGAGTTCCCCTCAATCCTCTTTGTTAACTATGCTCCTGTCAGAAGAAGACCCTCAATGAGATGGATTGTTTCAGTGACTGGGGTAATGGGGATAGGTGTGCTGGAGACAATAGGACTGGCACAGGACTGAGCAGGGGTTAGGGCTGTTGTACATAGCATGTTGTACATGCTGAGTCGCAGGTGATTTGACAGCACATCATAACAACAACAACCTTACGCTGCATTGATTCAGGTCAGCTGGATCCAGTTTTAGTTTCCAAATTAAAAAAAAGGCTATGTAATTAAAAAACAATAACAACAATGGAACAGAAGTTGGGCTATCATAACTAATTTTTCACAGGCACTGATGAGGGGAAAACAAACACAGCTCTGTGGGACTCGGGAAGCAGCAGCAGGCAGGCAGGAAGCGGGGAGGTGGGCCTGCAGTCCAGGGAGGGACCACTGAGGCTGGGTGTGGTGTGTCCCTCCTGACCTCCACCTTGGGACCAGCCCTGCTCCAGTGACCTCTGTCTCTCTTGCAATGCTGCCCCTCTGGTGAGCTTTCTGAGGCCTTGCCCCCTGTGCCACCTTGTGACTCACTGCAGCCCGTCACTGCCAGCTCCTCCTGGCCCTCTCCTGTAGGAAAGTTTGTTCCTCTACAGAGCCAGTCACCTGGACCCGGACGGGGTCTGACAGAGCAGGAACCAACCCTTCACGGCAGCTAATGATGATAGCCACTTGTTAAGGTACATCGACTGCACCCCAGACCCTGGCTGAGCGTATCATCTCCTTCTCATCACTCTGTGAAGCAGGTGTCATCAGGCCCCCATTTGCACAGATGAAGAAACTGAGGCTTGCAGAGGTGATGTGTCTTGTTAAAGCATTAACAGCTAGGGAGGGATTAAGTTGCTTAAAGCTGTGCTAGGCATCACGCTCTGTATATTGTCAGGCGTGAAAAAGAGGGTAGACAGAGGTTCCTGATTTCACGCTTACAGTCAGATACTTCAGGCAAATCCTGAGCCAAGTCAATGTATGCACAGGTAGGCGGATGGATGGACAAACAGAAAGAAAGCCACATTCAGAGACATCAACAGATAAATGGAGACAAAGACAAAGTTGGCTTCTTTTTCCTCAATTGGATGAGTGATCAGTGAGTAGGACTATGCCCCTATCCAGACCAGGATACTAACTTGCTGTGTGACCTTGATAAACCATTTCATTTCTCTGAGCCTCAGTGTTGTTGTTGTGTACTGTTGAGGTGGAACCAACCCATATAGCTGATCTTCCAGAGGGTTTTCAAAGGCAGTAAATCACCTGGGAGGAGATTGCCCATCTTTCTTCTAAGAAGCAGCTGGTGGATTTGAACCACATATCTTTGCATTGGCAGTGCAACTTAATTGCACTCATGATATCTGTATCTAGACCACAAAGCTGTTGTCTGAACTAAACAAGGGAATACTGTGTGGCTTAAAATCAGCAATGTTGTGGGTCAGGTTGTACCCTTTCTCTGTGCCCATTCAATCTGTATGCTGAGCAAATAAGTCATGAAGGTGGACACTATGAAGATGAACGGTGACCTCAGAATCAGAGGATGATCATCAACAGCATATATCACATAGATGACACAACCTGGTTTGCTGAAAGTGAGGAGGATCTGAAGTGCTTGTTGCAGAAGATCGAACACCATAGCCTTCAATCTGGATTACATCTCACTGTCAAGAAAACAACATCTTTACCACTGGGCCAAAAGGCAACATGATGATAGATCAAGACAGGATTGAAACTGTCAATGATTTCATCTTGGATCTTCAATCAACACCAGCAGTCAGGAGCTAAGGAGGTGTATTGCTTTGGGCAAGGCCACTCTCAGGGACCTCTCCAAAATACTGAAGAGCAAATATACCAGTTTGAAGGTTAAGTTGCACCTGATTCAGGGCATGCATGATCTTTTTAATCATGCATCTGGGAGCTAGGCAATGAATACAGATGACAGAAGAACTGCACCTGATTCAGGCTATCCTTGGTCTTTCCAATCACTTGCTAAACATCTGAGAGCTAGACAGTGAATAAGGATGACAAAAGAATAACTGATGCCTTGAACTGTGGTACTGGAGAAGTGTACGGGATGTCCCATGAGCAGCTAAGAGAATGAACTGGTATGTCTTGAAAAGGTGCAACCGGAGTGTTTTTGGAGGCAAGGATTGTCACTATCAGTTCGCCAGTAACTTAACAGTGACACCCTGATGGGGGTAAGCACCACGGAGATATACCACTCCAGGAGAGGATCGGAGAGTCAATCCAACTCAATTTTATTGGGGACTGCAATGCATTTATATACAAACATGTCAAAAGAAAGACGGGATAGGGTGGGCTTACCGATGTGGGACATGCAGATTGGTTAGGAGAACCTCAGCCACTCCCAGCTCAACAGACGTGGCAGCCGTCTTCCCAGGTGGTGAGCTTTCTCAAGCCGGTTCAGCCAAACATAGGGAAGCTTTCTCTACCCCATATTAAAGGCCGTTGGGAGGCTTGCACTTATCTGGAGCTTAGGCGATCTGTCCTGGCCAGAAGCCCACCCTTCCCCCCCAACATTCCACAACAAAGGATGGCAAAACCTTGTCTCTCATACTTTGGACATGTTGCTAGGAGATGCTGTTCTATGGAAAGGGATGTCATGCTTGGAAAGTGGAGAGTCCATGAAAGGCAGATAGACCCTCAACCAGATGGACTGACACTGTGACTGCAGTAATGAGCTCAAGTGTATCATAGTGAGGATGATACAGGACAGGATTCAGATCTGCTGTTCACAGAGGCACTAAGAGTCTTACTCAACTCAACAGCACCTAACAACAACAGCAACAACAACAACAACAACAACAACAAGCCATCGGAGCCTCAGCACAGCTTAAATAAGAGCTCGGTTACAACTGCCTCTGTATTCCCTTTGGGCACCGGTGTTCTCTGATTTTCTGTATCTCTAAACACCGCAGTTGTAATATTTATTCCTCCTGGAGAGCAAAGGTAGTTGTGTGGGTGGTGGCAGCGGACATGATTGTAATTCTGGCTTGCTGGAATTCTCCAAGAGCCACAATTAAAAGCTGGCAGCTGAGAGTTTGACACAGGTATCTTTTGTTTATCCCCACAAACATTATTATTTTTTTTCTTTCTAAATTAGCAGTCAACATTTAAAACTCTAGTGCTTTTTCAACTTCTCTGGGGAAACTAGTAGGTTGGGCCCCATGGGCCACGCTTCAAGGCACAATGACAAAGAACACAAGCTGTGCCAGCCAGCCTGAAGGGGTTCCCCGTTCTCCAACTGTGGGTCTTTGGAGAAGTGACTTAATCTCTTTCTGCCCCAGTTTTCTCTTCTGGAAAATGGGGATGATAACAGTCCTCCCTCACAGGACACTCATAGGAAGCGCTGGTGGTCTAGTGCTAAGAAACCGCGTTGCAATCCTGAAGGCACACAGTTCAAATGCACCAGCTGCTCTGTGGAAGAAACATGGGCAATCTCCTCCTCCCGTGTTATTTACCACCTCTGAGAACCAGCTGGTGGGTCAGCTGTGGGTCAGTCCTAACTCAAAGGCGAACAACAATGGGCACTGGTGAGGATTAAAGAATTAATCCATAGACAGCTTCTTTCTGGGTATCTGGAATACATATGTCTGCTTAACTTTGATTAATTTTGTATTTCGCCATGTGGTAGCAATCAAGACAACATAGAATAGTGGCTGCTTTTAGAAAATAGGGTACATTTCTGTTATTGTTGTTCATGTCCTTACTAGTGTGACCTGCCTTCCTGGTTTGCCTGGGCCTGAGGAGGTTGTCTAACCTCAGTTTGATACTGGATAAAGCAGAGCATGTTATGGAGACAGTGGTGGCTCAGTGATAGAAATCTCCTGCTCTGGGTCAGAGATCTAGGTGGGATTCCTGGCCAATATATCTCATGCTCAGCTACGATCAGAGATCTGAGCAGAGATTTGTGTGTTGGTATAATGCTCTGGGGGTCTGGTAGCAAGAAGCTGCGCTACAATCCCAAAGGCACATGGTTTGAGGCCACCAGCTGCTCTGTGGGAGAAGGATGGGCAATCTCCTCCCGTGTGATTAACTGCCTCTGAAAACCCACAGAAGGTCAGCTACAGATCAGTTCTGACTCTGCGGTACCCAGCAACAACAACAACAGCAACATAATGGTGAATAAGAAATTGTGGTGGCATAATCCACGGAGAGTGGCCCTGCTAACTCAAAGCGGTGTCTCTCTGAGGGCTTGAATACACGAGCTGCTCTGCAAAAAAAGGATGGACAATCTCCTCTTGTGCGATTTTTAGTCTCCAAAAACCCACTGATGGGGCAGTCGGCTATGAGTCTATTCTGACTCAATGCAATGAGTAAGTGACAGAGGTTTCATCAGAGCTTCCATATAAGAATACGAGGAAGAAAGACCTGACAATTGATTTCCAGAAATCAGACATTGAAAACCCTGTGGAGCGTATCAGTCCTAACAGTACAACCTGTCATGGAGCTGGCACAGGGTCTGGCAATGTTTTAGTCCGTTTTGCATGAGGTTACTGTAGGCTGGTGGGTAATGTGATGTTAGCTAACAGCAAGCACAGAGCCTTGGTTATCCAGCACTGCTATCGCATGACTATCACAGGCTTTTTTTTTTTAAATTAATTTTAATGAACATTTACAGAGACTTTGGATTTTCATTCATTCATTGTTGCATTCTTCTCCCTGCCCACCCCTCACCCTCAGATCGCTGACACAGAAGAATTTAATGAAATGACATATGAGCAAGAACCTATGGTGATGAAAGTGGAAGTTCAAATTGCTCTGAAGGAATTGTAAAAAACAAGGCTCCAGGAGTTGACGGCATACCAATTGACATGCTTCAACAAACAGACACTGCCCTGGATGTGCTCACTAAGTTGTGCCAAGAAATCTGTAGGACAGCCAGCTGGCCAACTGACTGTAAGAGATCTATATTTGTTCCCATTCCAAAGAAAGGTGACCCAAGGGATGCGGAAATTATCAAACAACATCATTAATATCGTATGCAAGCAAGATTCTGCTGAAAATTATCCAAAAACGTTTGGAACAATATGTCAACAGAGAACTGTCAGATGTGCAGGCTGGATTTAGAAGAGGTCGTGGTACTAGGGATATTATAGGTAATGTTACACGGATCTTGGCAGAAAGCAGAGAATATCAGAAGAATGTCTATCTGTGCTTCATTGACTATGCA
>NW_006399778.1:16273314-16290482 GCF_000299155.1 Elephantulus edwardii | reverse complement strand
AGTCAAGGATTCTGAAGCTTCATCTGACATAGTTTGGGCATGTTGCAAGGAGGGACTGGTCCTTGGAGAGGGACATCATGTTTGGCAGAGTGGAGGGGCAGCGAAGGAGAGGAAGACCTTTGATGAGATGGATCGATTCTGTGACTGGAGTGGTGGGAATAAGTGCATTTGAGATGGGTAGGTTGTCACAGGACAGAATGGTGTTTAGAGCTCTTGTTCATAGGGTCGCTATGAGTTGCAAGCAACTCGATGACACATAACCACGTATCGCTTTTAAACAGTTCTCTCCCTCATCTTATACATATACAATGCAGTGTACATAAGTTATCCCATCTTTCTCAGTCTCCCCTCAAACCAGATGTCAGTCCCATTCTGCAGCAGTGGCACTATGCAGTACTTGTCCTTTTGTGACTGAGATATTTCACTCAGCATAATGTCCTCCTGGGTCACCCATTTTGAATAATATTTCATGAGTTTCTTGTTTTTCAGTGCAGTGTAGTATTCCATTGTGTGAATATACCAGAGCTTCTCTATCCATTCGTTTGTTATTGGGCATTTAGGTTGTTTCCAACTCTTTGCTATTGTGAACAAAACTGAAATAAACACGGGTGTGCATATATCTGCCTGGGTGGCAGTTATGGTTTCTTTAGGGTGACTATCACAGGCTTTCACAAATAGGACTTACTCTCTTACAGTTTAAGAGGCTAAACATACCAATCCAGGGTGCCAGTCCTGGGGGAAGGCGCTCTCTCTCTGTCAGTGGTGGAGGAAAGTCCTGGTTTCCTTTGGTATCTGTAGGCCTGACGTTCTCCGGGCCTCTCCATACCTCTTGGTCCTCCTTGGTGCCAAAGAACTTCCTTGCACAGGGGCTGAGTCCAAAATGACACACTTTACTGCTGGCGAGTCTTTCTTGGTGGTGTTAAATGTCCCCCTTCCTGGCTCATTTTCCTTTCCTTGTATCTCTTGCTTCCCTTCATCGCTGTTGAGACAGATCTGACTCATAGCTGACCCTCCAGCTGGTTTTCAGAGGCTGTAAATCACACACAACTGTAGCAGTGGGCTCGAGTGTGTCAGAGATTGTGAGGATGGCACAGGATAGCATAGGGTTCAGATCTGTTGTTCATAAGGTTGCTATGAGTCATACTCAACAACAACAACAACAAATCACAAGGGAGGAGTGGATTTGAACTGCCTACCTTTGGGGTGGCAACACACCTCCCTACCCGCTAGGTCATGAGAGCTTCCTCTTTTATCTGTGGTGCGAGGAAAGGTATTGCAGGAGACACTAAGAGAACTCCCTTTACATCCGATTATGGTTGTGACGGGCTTAAGGGTATTTTATTCCTCCTCCAATTACCTGGTTTATCAGATCACGCGGGATCATTGCACAGCTTCCACATTGTATCATTATGTGTGTGAGAGGGACATCATGCTTGGGAGGGTGGAGGGACGGCGCAGGAGAGGAAGGCCCTCTATGAGGTGGATTGATTCAGTGACTGGGATAATTGGGATGGGAGTGTCAGAGACAGTGCGATTGGCACAGGACAGAGCGGAGTTTAGGGCTGTTGTACATAGGGTCGCTATGAGTCGCAGGCGACTCGACGGCACATAACAACAACAACAACAACATTTTGAAGAGACACAATTCAGTCTCTGATGAACAACAATAACACCTCACAACACACTGCTCATTTTGTGTGAACCACAGGTCACTTCCTTTGTTTTTGTACCTGGCTCCAGAGTTTGACCCTACTTTGGAGTGATACTTGGATCCGGCAAGGCAGATGGGACATGGGAAGAGACGTGTTCTTTGGGTTTTCAGTGCCCAGGTGAGAGGTTCGGTGAGGGGAAGGAGAGCAGGGGCCAGTCTGCAAGAGCCTGGACTACGGAGGGTTAAACCTACCTGGAGAAAGAGGCTCCTCCAGCAAGCACCCAGGGAGGGAGCGGGTAAAGGCATTACCATGATCAATGTTATTTCAAAGTCTTAATTTCCCCCTCTTTCAGAAATGTTTGTGTGCTGTTGCTCGAGTGCTCTCTCTTGATTTCACGTGTTCTTCCCCCGGAGTAATTGGGAACAAGGTCATTGTTCACCAGGCGGGCCTCTTCGTGTCTGATCTACGGGCTGAAGGCCCTGTGAGCTGCTACGAGCAGCAGGACGCTGCGTGATGGAGGAGGCATAGGATCCAGCTTGATGCTTTTATGGGGCCTTCATGAGGCAGCGCTGCAGTCCCTGGGGCTCCCACAGAAGCTCTAACTCAAGGGGGCAGTGGGAGAAGAGTCCGGGGTGATAATCAAGACTGATGGCTGACCTGCCAGCTGGGAAATGTTTCCAAGTCTCAGCTGTATAGTAGGGACAATGAGAATACTTCTGGATATATGGGGGAAATTCTTCTCAAATCTAATCTCTACACATTAGACACCTGAGTGGAATGGGGTGAAGCAGAAGAGACATTATTTGGAGGATGTGCCCAGGCAATGCTCATGACCCACAAGGGATATAGCAATGGTGAGGGTGAAATGTAACGATGGTGTAAGTTGTTAGCTCAGAGCCTGGTGCATAGAAAGTGCTCCCCACATTACTCATCATCAATCACCCCCACCCCCACCATTACTACCAACATCACCACCACCACCACAGCATCGTCTTCATCACTAGCATTTTCTTCACCACCACTGCCAATGTCACCATCACTGCCATAACCACCACCACCATCTTCTTCATTATTAACATCATTCTCACCTGTGTTATTTTGGTTTTCTTTGACCTGATGACAGGCATCACCCTCAGATCCTGCCTATGACATCCCTTCCTCTCAAGTTTCAGAAAAAAAAGGTAAGTGAAATCCAGAGAATTTTCACCAGTCAACTTTATATAGGAGAGAAGCTAGGAAGGATTGAAGATTGCTCCGGTGGCGCAGAAAAAGAGCCTGGTAGCTAGAAGTCAGAAGACTTAGACTCAGAAGCCTGTGCGGTCCTTTCGTTATCAAACCTCTGAGCTCCCTGAATGAAGGGTTCTTAAAGACTGTCCAGTATAACTCTGTCCTTTAGCACTTGAGGGAACTTAGGGTAGATGTGGAGAGGACCCCTGGTGAATGATGTAGATGTTGGAGGTGAACAGCCCGACATTCAGATGTTTATTCCACTTTTTACCTGTTGTATGATCTTGGCAAAGTCACTTGATCTTCTGAGTCTGTTACTTTATCTGTAAAATGAGATGTGGGGGTTACTGCCAAGATTTGATCCTGGCCTCCTAGTCTTTTGGTATTTACACGTCTGGTCAGCTTGTCTTATTGTATACCTGGATTGGTCTTTGTGAACAATAGAATAGAGAAGAAGTGATGATATGCCATTTTCAAGATTAGGTTATAAAAGACACTGTAACTGTTCTCTCTCTCTCTTACTCTCTCTCTCTGTCTCTGATCACTGGCTCTACGAGGCATCTGCTGCCATGTCCTAACATCACACAGGAGGTCTTTGGAGAAGCCCATGGGGCCAACTATGGGAAGACAAATTTTATATTAAATGGTGGTGGTTATTGTTACGAGCCGTCGAGTCACTTGCGACTCATAGCGACCCCATGTACAACAGCCCTAAACCCTGCTCTATCCTGTGCCAATCGCACTGCCTCTGACACACCCATCCTGATTACCCCAGTCACTGAATCAATCCACCTCATAGAGGGTCTTCCCCTCCTGCGCTGTCCCTCCACACTCCCAAGCATGATGTCCCTCTCCAAGGACCTGTCCCTCCTTACAACATGTCCAAAGTATGTCAGACGAAGACCCAGAATCCTTGCCTCCAAGGAGCAGCCTGGTTTAACCCTCTCCAGAATGAATCTGTTTGTTTTCTTGGCAGTCCATGGTACATTCAATACTCTTCTCCAGCACCACAGCTCAAAGGTATCAATTATCCTTCTGTCCTTCCTAGTCATTGTCCAACTCTCTGATACATAACAAGTGACTGCAAAGACCATGGCCTGTATCAGATGCACCTTAGTCTCCAGAGACACACAATTGCTTTCCAGTACCCTGGAGAGGTCCCTAACAGCAGACTTTCCCATAATAATATGTTTTTTGATTTCCTGGCTACTGGTGCCAAGAGTGTTGACCGTGGAGCCAAGCAGACTAAAGTTGTTAACAATCTCAATCTCTTCACCATCCATCCTGATGCTGCCAATTGGTCCAGTGGTGAGAATCTTTGTCTTCTTGACACTGAGGCTCAATCCATACTGAAGGCTGCAGTCCTTGACCCTCTGCAGTTTCAGCAAGCAGGGTTGTGTCATCTGCAAAACACAAATTGTTAATAGATCTTCCACCAATTACAATATTTGTGATAAACAGAATACTACTTCAGATTATGAGGAAGGCTGATATCAGCTGGAATTAGTTCTGAAGCACTAAGGCAATCCTTAAGTGTTTACAAGATTTTTGCATTGTCCCTCCCTCCTGAGTTAAGCAGGTTTTCAATAGAGACAGCTTAGCTTCACCTGTATTGGATTCTCTTTGTGTTTTACTTCCTGGCAATTTTCAATAAAAGACAGGAAACCTGGAATCGGCAGGCAGTTCCCTTCAGTGGTTCGAGAACCGTTTGTCTCCTGCTTTACCTCTGTTTATCTTCTACATTCCTCGTGTTTTGTCTTATTATTAATACTTATAAAAATACTTTGCCTCTGGTCTGCAACAGCCAACAGTCAGCAAAGGACAGAGTCCTGACAGAAAACACATGGTTGAGGTGGGAAGTGGATCCTTCAGCTGTGGTTAAGTCTTGAGATGACCTCAAACCTGACAGACAACTTAATCACAACCTCACTGGAGACTCAGGGCAACCAAATTAAGGTGCACTTAGATTCCTGACCTTTCAAAGCTGAATAAGAGAACAAATACTGGTTATTTTAAGCTGTTAAGTCTGAGGGCAATTCACAGCATGATGTATTGTTGTTAAATATTTTCTTCAACAACATCACAACTCAAAGGTATCAATTCTTCTCCTGTCTTTCTTATTCATTGCCCCACTTTCACATGCATATGAGGCAATTGAAAAGATCATGACTTGGGTCAGGTGTACCTTAGTCTTTAAACAGACATCCTTGCTCTTTAGTGCTTTTAAGTGGTCCCTGACCAGATTTTCCCAACACAACACATCTTTTGGTTCCTTGATTGCTGCTGCCACGGGTTGATTGTGTATTCATGTAAAATTAACTCCTTAACAACTTCATTCTTTTCTCCTCTTATCATGATGCTGCTTATTGGTCCAGAGGTGAATATTTTTATTTTCTTGGTATTGAAATCCAAACTGATGTTTGTAGACTTTGATCTTTCGCAGCAGTGCTTCAAGTCTTCTTTACTTTAAGCAAATAGAGTATTGAATATACCATTGACTGCTAAGAAATAGAACAGGTTTGTCCTAGAGAGACAAGGATTCTGAAGCTTTGTCTGACCTACTTTGGACATGTTGCAAGGAGAGACTGATCTTTGGAGAGGGATGTCATGCTTGGGAAGGTGGAGGGACAGTGCAGGAGGGGAAGGCCCTCTACGAGGTAGATTGATTCGGTGACTGGGGTAGTGGGGCTAGGTGTTTCAGAGATGGTGAGATTGGTACAGGATAGAGTAGGGTTTAGGGCTGTTGTACATAGGGTCGCTATAAGTCGCAGGCAACTCAATGGCACATAATAACAACAGCAATCTGCATACCATAGGTTGTTTATGAGTCTTCCTCACACCGTGGGCCGTATCCTTTTTGAATGATTTGCTCAGCATACAGATTGAGTAAGTGTGGAGGAAGCATACAACTTTGATGCACACCTTTCCTGATTTTAAACCATGTAGTATCTCCATTTTCTGTTTGAACAACTGCTTCTTGGGCTATGTAGAGGTTTTCCATGAGCACAATTAAGTGCTCTGGAGTTCCCATTCTCCTTAATGTTATTAATAATTTATGATCTATGCAGCCACATGCCTTTACATAGTCACTAAAACACAAGTAAACCTCTTTCTGGTGTTCGCGGCTTTCAGCTAAAATCCGTCTGACATCAGCAGCGATATTTCTTCTTCTCTTCGGAATCTAACTTGTTCTTTTGTTGTTGTTGTGTACCATCAAGTCAGAATCGACCCATAGCTGACCTTCCAGCAGGTTTTCAGAGGCAGTAAAATCGCGTGGGAGTTGATTGCCCATCTGTCTTCTCCCACGGAGCAGCTAATGGATTTGAATAAGGCAGGGATAATAAGAGCTATCTTGTAGGTTTGTTGTGATGACAAATTCATGCTGGTACATTGCACGGCACATGGTGTATGAAATGTAACAAAACAGTGACAGCGTCAATAACCAGATCACTGGTACCCACAAAGTCACATACAGAGAGAGTCGGACAAGGTCAATACTCTTTGCCTTTCCAGCTGTCCAGTTTTACCCCTTGGTGTCCCCTAAGACTCACTGACCTTGGTGGGTACTGAAGACTGTCAGAATGTCCCCAGCAGTATTATAAAGGTGGAGTGGCAGAGGACATGGTGAGGGAGTCACTGGGTTCATGAGATGCGAAATGGCCATGGTGTGTGCAAGCGGATGAGGGCTCAGGCTCAGGCCAGTGTGTGTGTGTGTGTGTGTGTGTGTGTAGGTCACCTCTGGGGATCACGATTGTCTGATTACTTGATTCATAGCTTGTTTCTAGGCCCGCTGTCTGTGGAAGGCTCAGAAATACCATGGCAACCAAGGGATAATGAATGAGCAAGGGTGGAGGAGGCCAGGGACTTGAGTGTCTCTGAAGTCACAGAAAGAGAAGCTTTTGCAACTGCTGTTTACTTCTCCGGCCAGCTGGGCCTTCTTCGCGAGGACATGAGTGGGAAATGAGTCCCGGGACCTTCAGCCCCAATGTAGGTCACTAGTCCAGAGACAAAGGGCACTAGGGCCCAACATGTTCCTCTCAGGTAAAGTTGTTGTTGTTAAGTGTTGTAGAGTTGTAGATGACTCATAGCGAGACTATGAACGAAAGACCTGAATACTTGTATAACTTTCCTCATTTCTCCACATTCATAGAGTTTTTGGAAGCAAGCTATTTCAGAAGTGGATGCCACTCTTGGGGAGCTCCACCAACACTGTCCTCCATGACTAACCATTATTGCATTTGATGCATCATTGTCACAGTGTTCAGCATCACAGCCACCACGAGTCACCTCCGTAGAGCAAATGGACAGACCAGTGCTCTACCACTTAGAAGAATGTTTGACCAAAAAAATATTAAAACCAGGCCCAAATGCATTTTTAAATAGGAGGCCACATCAAATCAACTTACACCCATTAGTGAGTCAACATTTCACCCTAATCCTCACAAGAATCCTCTGTAGAATCTGGCTGCCGTAGACAACTTCCAAACTAGATTTAGATGTGTTGACTTTGAGATGATTCCACCAGGTCCTATTTTGGTCTATAACCCCAAACCATGGAGACAGAATGAAATAGAGGCACAGAGAGGTTAAAAGACCTGCCCCCAGGTCACACAGCAGGCTGTGGTGGATAGCCAGTGAAGGAATGCAGGCCTCCTTGCTACTGTTTTCCAGGTGGGGCCCATGGACGGTAGGTGCCAGACACATTGGCCAGAAGGACTCACCATTTGGTGGATGTGGACTTCTCTGCCTCATGGATCTTCTGGTGGGTCAGCTGGTTCAGCCCTGCCCTCTGCCTGGACTAGATGGGCAGCCTTCTTGTCACTGCGTCTTCTCCTCCCTTTTCACCTGGCACCCACCTGAACACCTGAATGGCAGGCAAGTTGTACACAACATTGGGAGAGCGAGCCCCGGGGGGCGAGGGGCCGGGCTGTGGAGAGCAGCTTGGTGGCAGCCTCTCTTGGCTCCTGCCATATCTTCCTTCCTAAAGAGGCCCCTTCCTTGCTAGATTCTTCTTGATAAGTGGCAAGAATATCTGGATGATTCTGGGGTACAGAAAGGGATTGCAAAGGACTCAGTCATCTACTGCTTGGAACAGTGAAAGGTCTGTGAAAAAGAGGAAGACGCCCTTCCAGTGACTGACAGGACACGTTGAAGCATGGGGAGGATGGTGTAGATGCGGAAAGGATTGATGTGTTGTTGCTAGTGTCGCTATGAGTTTGTAGTCAACTCGATGACACCTGATAACAACAGCAGGCATCGACCAGATCACAAACATCCGCCAAAGAAAGGGGAAGTAGTGTGAGGCACAGAGTCAGAAGATCTGCACGTTCTCACCTCGCTTCTCATTACATCCTGATATGGAGTTCCCACTTTATACATGAGGGAACTGAGACTTAGGAACGCCATGTGATTTGTCCATGGTCACTATACTTTTAAGCCAGAGTTGAGAGGTTCGAACCCTCATTCCTCTGATTCCAAAGGCTGCCTCATTCTATTACATCTGTCTGAGTGCCCTCTATGCCCTGTGAGAACAGGGACCAATCTAGATTCTGGGACATAAACAATGATCCTCGCCCTTTTTAACACTCAATGTACGTGTATTCTCCATGGCGGCTAGGTTAGCGCATCATTGGTCCATTGTTTGTTGCAATGTGGTAGCTTGCGTGTTGCTGCAATGCTGGAAGTTTGCCACCAGTATTTAAAATACCAGCAAGGTCATTGACAGTGGACTGGCTTCAGTAGAACTTTCAAACTATGACAAACTAGAGAGAAAGATTTGGGGATCTACTTTCAAAGACTGTGTTGCTGTTAGGTGCTGTTGATGGATAATGACTCACAGTGACCCTGTGAACAACACATCTGAACCTTTCCTGTCCTGCACCATCCTCACGACCTTCCCCATGCTTGAGCCATTGTTACAGTTGCTGCTTCGTTCCATCTCATTTAGGGTCTTCTTCTCTTTTCTTGACTACTTTTCTCAGTATGATGGATTTTTGCAAGGACAGGTCCTGCCTGATAGTATGTCCAAAGTATGTGAGACATAGTTTAGACAGTGCAAAGTTCCAAAGATTAGACAATAAAAATTCTCTGAGTTAGAACATTGTCTGACACACTTACTTTGGACCCGACATTATGCCAGAGAGACCATCACATTGAGGTCCAGGGCCAACAAGGGCAGGGGAGTTCCTGGTGAGATGAACTGACCCAGTCACTGGGGGATGGACTTAAGCATTGTGTGGATGATACCTGATGAGGTAATGCTTTGTTCTGTTGTCTATAAGGAGTAACGAGTAGGCATCAACATCACAGCAGTTAACAACCACCACTAGGTTAAAGTTGCATAAAAATCTACGAATCTCTGTGGTTTACAACTACACTCTTGTTCACAGGTGATTAGGTTGGCTAGAGTCACTTTGCTCCATACTGGTTGACGTCACATGTCTCTTAATCTCTTTGCACCAGTCACCACTAAGGGCATGTTCTCAGAGCCAGGAGGAAACACGTGATACCTCTTAAGACTTTGCCTTGGAACTAGTGCTCTGTCCCTGCTGTTCACATGCCAAAGCAAGTCCCATGATCAACACCCACCTCCGTCAGCTAGGGAAATGTACTTCACCTGTTCTGGTGGGAGATACTGCAAAGTCACATGGTAAAAGGCACGGATGCTCAACCCTCCAACCAAGATGCAAAAAGCATCTGAAAGATGACCCATTCTTCTGCAGTGAGGGAGACAGACTTGTGATAATAACACTGTACAGCATTTCATCAAGTCCAAGAGATCATCACCTGCAAGATATAACATTAATTTAAGTACTACTAAAGGTAGCTTAGTGGTAAGAACCTGCGCTGCAATCCCAAAGGCACACAGTTTGAATTCACCAGCTGTTCCATGGGAGAAAGATGAGACACCTCCTCCTGTGTGACTACTGCCTCTGAAAACCCACTGGAGTGTCAACTGTGGATCAGTCCTGATTCGGCAGCACACAACAACGAACAGAAGAAAGGAAAGTGGCTGCCAAGTAAAATGTGTCACGAGACTTTCTTATCCGACCCTATTTTTATTTTATTCTTATTTAAAAAACTAGTCTATACTTCCTTAGACATGGAAGTGACAGTGTGAATAGCTTTGATCTGATTTGCTCTTGTATAGGCAGTGACAACTATGTCACCACTGTCATTGTCCAAGGAGACTGTGTATGTTATCAATTACACGACTTGTTCTGATTTCAGAAATGTTAAAATTGTGAAAATGTGTGTTCTAGGATTTATTCAATCCATTGTTAACCCCTAGTGAATACTAGCTCTGGACTGGACACTGCTATATGCTCTGCATACCTCATGACAAGGAGCCCTGGTATTGCAATCATGTGAACTCTTGGCTGCAAATTGTAAGGTTGGAAGTTTGAACTCACCCGCAGTTTAATTGGAAAAAAGGCCTGGTATTCTACTTTTGTAAAGTTTACAGTTATCCTCTGTCCCAGGGGATTGTTATGGGTCAAAATCATCCCAACATCACCTAATAACAATGTCACAATATTGTGATAACTCAAGAGGAAAGTCTTATTATTTTAATGACCATCAGAGCAAGACTCAAAGCAATGAATTGCTTGCCCAAGGCCCCTATTTCATAAGTGACTGAGCTGGAGGATGGACATCAGACATATGATGCCAGAAACGATGTGGATAGTAATGTACTGAAGTAAAATTCCTGTATCTCAGTTCTCTCACCTGGAAATACTAGAGGCAACTGCCACTGAGATGTTTGTAAATATTTAAGTTCAAGCTCAAACTAACCACCGTTGAGTCAGAGTGTTGAGAACATTCTCAGATATGGAGCACTCAAGACTCGTGGTAACGGTAGTTCTTATTAATGTTGTTATTATCAGAGTAGAAGCACTCCATATCATTTTCTAGGCTGTAATCTTTACAGAAAGGAACCTTGGTGATTGACATAGTAAGTTACATGTGAATTTGCTAACTGAATTTTAGCTCCAATCTATTAACCTCTTCACCAGAAAAGATCAGACAGTCTGCTCCTGCTTAAATTTATAGCTCAGAAATCAGATGTAGGGTCACCATGAGTTAGAATTAACATAGGATTTTAAAAAATCCTTCAAAATCATTGCCATTGAGTTGGAACCAACTCATAGCTGACCCTCCAATGTGTTTTCAGGAGGCTGTAAATTGTAAGGGAGGTGATTGCCCATCTTTCTCCTGTGGAGCCACTTGTGAATATGACCTGTCATTCAGGTGACACTGTGAATTGGTGGCATGACTCCCCATGGACTAAACCACTAGAGCTCTCTGACTTAATGATTGTTGTCGCTCCTAGGGGCTGATGAATCGAGTATGGCTCACAGTGACAGATCTGAACCTTTTCCCATTCCATGCCATCGCCAACATCCTTGAGCCCATTGATGCAGTCACTGTGACTCCATCTCATTGAGATCTTCCTCTTTCGCTGATCCTTTACCTTACCAAGCATGATATCTCCTTCCAAGGGAAAGTCCCGCCTGATAGCATGCCCAAAGTCTGTGAGATGAAGTTTTGCCATCTTTGTCTCCAAGAAGCACTCTGGCTGTACTTTCTCCAAGAGATACCCATTTGCTCTTTTGGCAATCCATAGGATAGTCAATATTCTTATCCAATGCTACAACTCAAAGGCGTTGATTTTCTTCTATCATCCTTATTCATTATACAACTCTCAGCTACATAGCAAGTTACTGAAAAGACTGGCTTGAAATGGGCATACCTCATTAACTGAAAATTATATCATTGTTCCTTAATAATCTGGAGTAGACCGTGACAGCAAAATTTCCCAATTCAAGTCTTTTGACTTTTTTGATGGCTGGTAACAAGGTTGTTGATTGTGAATCCAAGCAAGATTAAATAATTGATAACTTCTATTTTTCTCTGTCTGTTATGGTGATGCCTATCCTCCGGTGTTGAGGATTTTTGTTTTATTGATGTTGCAGTGTAATTAATAATGAAGGTTGTAGTCTTTGTTCTACATCAAGTATGTTTAAACCCTCCTTACTTTCAGCAAGCAAGGTTGTATCATCTTCCTGAGACGGGTTGCTGATGAGTCTTCCTCTGATTCTGATACCACATTCCTTTTCATGAAGTCCAGATTTTCAAATGATTTGCTCAACACACAAATTGAATGGGTATGGAGAAAGACTACAGCTCTAATGCACACCTTTCTTTATTTTAAATCGTGCACTATTTCCTTGCTTTTTTTGGACAGAGCTTCTTGGTCTATGAATAGTTTTGGTATGAGGACAATTGAGTGCTCTGGGATTTCTATTCTTCTCAGTGTTGGCCATAGTTTGTTATGATCCTCACAGTCTTTGCCTTTGCATGGATTTTGAATCGTTACAGAATTAAGTCACTTGGTCTTTATCCTGCAGAGTTGCTGGGTGGGCTCAAGCTACCAAGCAATCAATGTATAGTTAAATTCTTAACTGATCCACTACTAATGGTCCCCTTTTTCATGTTGTCTAGTGTGCCATTATCTGCTTGTTATTGATTGTTGTTGTTGTTGTGTGCCATCGAGTCAGAATCGATCCACAGCTGACCCTCCGGCAGGTTTTCAGAGGCAGTTAATCGCATGGAAAGGTGATTACCCATCCTTCTCCCATGGAACAGCTAGTTGCCCTGAACAGCGTGCCTTGGGGATTGCAGCATAGCTCCTCGCCCACTGGGCCATCAGGGCTCAAATCCAAACTCACCCTTTTTGTCTGCTGAGTCACACGTACATCTGGGCCCTTGACAAGTTTTCCCCTTGGCCTCTGGGCCTGTGAGGCTTTGCCAGTAGAGGGCGCAGGAGAGCTCTTCATGGAGCAAAAAAGTTGCAATTTCCTGGTTGCCAAGAGTTTGCGCGGGCTGCGCGTTATCCGGGGCTTAGCCTGCGGTTATCCGGGGCTTATCCTCCCCGCGGTTATCCCGCTCTCGCGTCTTCTTGGGCCAGACGCCTTCCGGAGCCGCTTTTGCAGGCAGTTTTCTGGTAAGGGCCCCGGGGGGGGGGGTGTCTTAGGGGCACGTTCCTTTCCCCTCCGGTAGCTTTTCTGCGGGGCACCCTGCTAGTCAGACGTGGGGCTCAGCCCCGAGGGGCGCGTGGGGAGGCTGTGCTGGAGCCTGGACGGCTGGGTCGCTGGATCACACGGGGCTGTTTCTTGGGGTGGGGGCTCTCGGCTGTAGGATCTGATAGACTCTGCCTTCGGGGGGGACCCCTCTCCCTTATTTCTTATGAACTTTGTCAGCCAGAAGTGGGGGTGCATCCTTGGGGGTTCATCCTCACCCCTAGGTGTGGCAGCTTGAGGTCCCTCACCACCTGGGTTTTAGGGTTCGTGGGGCTCTGTGGGCTCTACCTGAGCCACGCGGTCGGAGGTCTTTGGCTCAGCGCTGCGGGGGGGCTTTGCCACGAGGACTCTAAGGGGGGGGTCTGCTCTCTGTCCGGGAAGCTCGCTCTTTCTTTGTGGGTGCTTTTCTGCAGCCCCAGAGGGGACTTTTCTCCCGAAGCCCTGGGGATGGGCGAGGGGCCTGGCCAGGAGGGTCCACGCAGGTGGAGCGGGGAGCTTTCCCTTCCCTCACCCCGAGCTGGCGGGGTGCCTGCCTTGGCCTGGGGCGTGCAGCTCTTCGCGGGAGTTCAGCTCTTCCCAGGGGTTCATCTCTTCCCGGGGTTTCCTGCCTTGGCCCTGAGGGTGCAGCTTTTCCTGGAGGTGCATCTCTTCCCGGGGGGGGGGGAACCCACGCCACCCCAGTCTTGCTGCGGGAGGGTCTCTCCTACAGCCCCGGGCGTCTTGTCCCCGGTGGCTCCGCGTTGGTGCTGCCTCTGCAGATTTTAGAAAATTCATGGGAAAGCTTTGTCTGACATACTTTGGACATGTTGTAAGGAGGGACAGGTCCTTGGAGAGGGACGTCATGCTTGGGAGGGTGGAGGGACAACGCAAGGGAGGAAGACCCTCGATGAAATAGATTGATTCAGTGACTGGAGTGATGGGGGTAGGCGTGTTGGGGAGACAGTGCGATTGGCACAAGACAGAGCTGGGTTTAGGGCTGTTGCACACAGAGTCACTATGAGTCGCAGGAGACTCGATGGCACATAACAAAAGCAACATGGTGATTGTAGTGAAAGTTTACAAAGCACATTTTTTTTTCAATCCAGCATTCATGCGTGTTTTATTCCAAAATATACTCTACTTGACCATTCCATGTTGCTTCCTGTCACCTAACTTTCTTAAGTACTTGTCTGTTAACGAATATTCTCCCTTTCCTTTCTCCTCCCTCCTGACCAAACTAGATGTAGTCTCTCTTTATAGAAACCTTTCTCTAGGTTTTAAAGAACAGTGATTTTACACAGTATCTACACTTTAGTGGCAAATTTCTCTCACCCAACATAATGTCTTCTAGACTCATCTATGTTGTATAGTAGTGTTTCATGAATTCTTCAGTTTTTCAGTTGTGTAGTATTCCATTTTGTGAATTCACCATAGTTTCGCCATTCATTCATTCATTCATTCATGGACACTTGGATTGTTTCTCTTTGCTGCGAATAATGCTGCAATAAATATGGTATATTAAAGGAAAAAAACCCCCAACAACAAAAAGAAAAAATAGAAAGGGGGAGAAATAATAAATATGGGTGTACATATATCTTCCTGTGTCACTGCTGTTATTTCTTTAAGTTATATGCCTAGAAGTCGGATAGCTGGATCAAATGATACTTTGATTTTCAACTTTTGTTTTTCTTTATATATATATTTAAAAAAAAATTTCTACCAGTTTATTTACAAAATTCGAATATGTTGTTTTCAAGAACAAATTCTTTAAATTTTCCTCATCCCCTCACCCAACAAATTGGCCAACCCCATGATTTTTTTTTCTTTTTTTTTTTAATTATTTTGTGTGCATGTACCGTCAAATCAGATCTGACTGGTACAGGAGGATACTGCGCCTCCTTCTCCGGCAGAGCGTCTGGTGGATTCGAACCGTGTTCCTCTGGGATTGCAGTGCAGCTTCTTGCCACCAGGCCACCAGAGCTCCCCCAACCCCATGATTAATCCCTCTCTCCCTGCACATCCACATCCCTCTGCTTCCAACCTCTCCCAGCCATCTTGGATCCTATATTCATTCTACAATAATGGTTTTATACAATATTTATCCTTGTGGGACTGAGTTCGTTCACTCAGCATAATGATCTCCAGTACCTCCCAAGTTAGGTAATAATTTACAAAAAGTCATTCTTCCTGCATGTTGCATAGTGTGAATGTACCATAAAGCTATCAAATGGGGAAATGATAATCTCTTCAACAAATGGTGCTGGCAAAACTGGACTTCTTCCTGCAGAAAGCTGAAACAAGATCTACATCTTACATCATACACAGAAATCAACTCAGGGTGAATCAGAGACCTGGGAATAAAGCCCAAAACCATTGTTCATAAGAGACAAACTGGGATCAAGCTTAGAAGCACTAGTGGAAGGTATGAAGAGACTGCAAAATACAACCAGAAATGCACCATCTGAAGAGGATAAAATTGATGCATGGGTCTTCTGAAGAATAAATCTATGTGTGCATCAGAACCTTTGTCCAACAGAGTGAAAAGAACACCTACAAACTGGGAACAAACATTTGGTAATACCATCTCAGACAAGAGTCTTATAACAAAAATTTACAGAATACTCCTGATCTTCCACAAGAAAAACACTGATAACCCAATTACAAAATGGGCAAAAGACATGGAAAGAATTTTCACAGAGGAAGATATTTAAATGGCAAACAGACACATGAAGAAATTACTTTCAACTTTTGAAGGGAAGAAGCTAAACTTTTCCGTAGTGGTACATCATTTTACATTCACACCAGCAGTGTATGTGAGTTCCAGCTTCACTGCAGCCTTTCCACCATTTGTTGTTTGCTGTCCTATTTAACTTTGCTATTGTTGCTGGAGTGATATCTCATTGTTTCTTTGATTTATGTCTCTGAGCATTTCTTCATGCGTTTATTTGTCATCTAAATGCCTTTTTTTTTTTTGGTGAAGAGTCTTTACATATCTTCTGTATGTTTTGTGATTGAGTTGTCTTTTTCTTATTGAGGTGTTAGGGTTTTCTACTTATTTTAAATATGAGTCCTTTATCAGATATATCATTGTCAAATATTTTTCCCCCAATCTGTAGGCTAAGTTGCCTCGTCCTTGAGGGCAATGTTATGGCCCGAGAGTGGAGAGTCTTGGGGCCTCTCTCTCAATTCTCTGAACAGTGTCTCCTTCTTATATCTACTATTAATATAAACCCAAACCCAAAACCATTGTCATCAAATTGACTCTGATTCATATGTTGTTAGGAGCTGTTTCGTCGAATGATCTTATGAGAAATAGATCTGAACCCTCTCTTATCCTGTGCTATCCTCATCATTTCTGACAGTCTTAAGTCCATTGCTACAGTCACTGTGTTTGTCCATTTGGCTGGAGGTCTTCCTCTCTTTTACTGACCCTCCACCTTTCCAAATATGATTTCCCTTTCCAAGAAATATCCTCTCCTAACAACATGCCCAAAGTATATAGGAGAAAGCTTTGTCCTTTTTGTGTCTCAGAAACACTGTGGCTGCACTTTCTCTAATACATGTTTGTTCTTTTGACAGTCCAAAGGATATTCAATATCCTTCTCTAACACCACAATTAAAAGGCACCAAATCTTCTGTCATCCTTATTCATTGTCCAGCTCTCAGATGCATAGCAAGTGATTGAAAAGACCTTGGCTTAAATCACGCACACCTTAGTTCTTGAAACGGACATTATTGCTCCTCAGTAATTTGGAGAGGTCTCTAACTGCAGACTTTCTGAATGTGATAGGTCTCCTAATCTGACAGCTGGTAGCAAGGATGTTGATTGTGGATCCAAATAGTAGGAAATCATTGATAATTTCAATCTTTTCTCTATTATGATGTTGCCTATTGGTCCAGTGGTGAGAATTTTTATTTTCTTTATATTGAGGTGTAATCCATATTGAAGGTTGTAGTCTTTGATTTTCTGCAGCAAGTGCTTCCAGTCTTCACTTTCAACAAGGAAGGTTGTGCCATTTGCATAACACAGGCTGCTGTTAAGAGTTGTCTTCTGCAATCTCAGAGATGCACAGTTCCAATCCACCAGATGCTCTGCTGGAGAAGGAGAAACAATCTCCTCCTGTACCAGTCAGATCTGATTTGACTGTACACACAAAAAATAATGAAGTAAAATAAATTAAAAAAAAACACGGGGAAAAAAAGAGTCATCTTCTGGGTGGGGGGGAAG
>NW_006399778.1:16240846-16273214 GCF_000299155.1 Elephantulus edwardii | reverse complement strand
AGAATGGGTCTGACATCAGGGTTGGGGTATGATAGAAAAAACTGGATAAATTATGTATATTGTACTGAAACAGATGAGGGAAAGAACAGATTAGAGGTGATATATGATTATTATGGTTAGCACAGAATTAAGGTTGCATAGGGGTGGGGGCTGGGGGAAAGGGATGGGAAAATTGTATACTAATGAAGGAATTTTTTTTTTTCCGGAGAGGGGAGCGAACTGGTGGGGAGGGGTGGGCAGGGAGAAAAGTGTGGCAGTGAATGAATGAATGAAAATCCAAAATCTCTGTAAATGTCTATTAAAATTAATAAAAAAAGAAAAAAGTCATCTTCTGATCTTGATACCACATTCTTCTTCATAGTGCCCAGCTTCTCGAGTAATTTATGCAGCAAACACATTGAGTAGGTATGGAGAAAAGATAGAATTCTGACGCATATCTTTCTTAATTTTAAACCATACAGTGTTCTCTTGCTTTGTTTTGAGTGACAGCTTCTTGGTCTATGTATAGATTTTGCATGAGCACAATTAAATGTTCTGGGGTTTCCATTAATCTCAATGTTAACCATAATTTGTTATGATCTACATGGTCAAATGCCTTTGCATTAATAAAGCACAAATATATATTCTCCTGGGAGTCTCTGCTTTCAGCCAGGAACTGACATCAGCAATGACATCCCTGGTGCCAAGGCCTCTTCTAAGTCCTCCTTGAACTTTTGGCAGTTCACTATCTATGTACTATTCTACTGGTTTTTGAATGAACTTCAGAATTTTGCTTGCATATGATATTTTTTTTATACTTTCTACACTCTGATGGATCACCTTTCTTGGGAATGGGAACAATTATGAATCTCTTCCAATCAGTTGATCAGTTGTCCTCTAAATTTCTCAGCATAGACTGCTGGTGCATCCAGAGCTGCGTCTGTTAGCTGAAACATATCAATTGATATCCCAATAATTCCTGGGTTATTATTATTATTATTATTGCCAGTGCCTTCAGTACAGCTTCAACTTCCTCCTTCATTATCAAGGGGTTTTGCTCATATGGTACTTCTGAAAACTTTCAGTGTCAATCAATTCTGTGTATTCCCGCTATCTTCTTTAGATATTTCCTGGGTTGTTCAAGAGTTTGGCCATTAATATCTCTCAATATTGAAGCTTGAGGCTTACATTTGTTTTTCAGGTTTTTTAAGCTTGAGAAATACAGAGCAAATTCTTTTCTTTTTATCCTCTAATTCCAGCTTTCTGCACATTCCACTGTAATTGCTTTGTCTTCTCGAGCTGCCCTTTGAAATCTTCTGTTCAGTTCTTTTAGCTCAGCACCTCTTTTCTTTGTTTTGACTCATGATGTTCTAGTGCAATTTCCAGAGTCTCTTCTGATAACCATTTTGGTTTTTTCTTTCTCCTTTGTCATTGTAATGACATTTTGCTCTCTTCATAGATGATGTCCTTAATGTCATCACACAGCTCATCTGGTTTTATATCATTGGTATTCACTGGCTCAAACCTTGTCTGAAGATGATTTTTAAATTCAGATGGGATAGACTGAAGGTTGTATCTTGGGCCTTGTGGACTTGTTTTAATTTTCTTCAGCCTTAATTTGAACTCGCACATGAGTACTTGATAGTCTGTTTCATAGTCAGCACCTGGCCTGGTCTTGACAGCTGATATTGAGCTCCTCCAAGGATTCCTTCCACAGATGTAGTCAATCTGATATCGCAATGCTATAAGACAGAGTTGAATCACCTCAAGTGATTTCTAAAATTTTAAATTGTTATGAAAGTCGGCTACCATATTTTTCTCCCATAGCATGGCTTGTAGCTTTGAAACCAACCTTTTACTTAGCAAATGAGTAATTAAAAATTAGATTGGTCTTTACTTCTTATTAGCCAATCTCTTGTTAATGAAATCCCCTATTATAGCTAAAGGGAGCACTTGTAGTGTAGTTTGTAGGGAATTGCACTGTTGACCCAAAGCGAGCACCTTTCTGGTGGTTTGATCCACCAGGGATTCTGCAGGAGTAAGTTGGGCAATCTCCTCTCATGCAATTTATGACCTTCCAGAATCTGTGCTATGAGTGGGTTCTGACTAGAGAGAAATGAATTTGAGAGGTGTTTAAAAAAAACAACTTTGATTATAGTTAATAATTCTCACATGAAACCTTATTTTAGTTAAATTTACTATGTGGTTTCTTTTTCATGATTGAGTGAAAATTGGTACCTGAATTTGTGCCAAGAAAGATGCTAGCAGATGGCTCCCCAAAGATGGGATTTGGACAGAGATTGGTTTTACCATGCCATGGTTTTGAGCATGGCACTGAGCTATTTCCCAAAAGTAAATGAGATATTAATAACCCATGACATTTAATGGCATTACGGTTAACCAAGTTCTCACATGCGGTTGAGTGATTTGAAATGTCAACTAGGATACATGTTATGGCATTGCTATGTCACAATGACTGTTAGAACTATGGGGTGCTGTGGATTCTTTTGAGGGCTCTTGAGTATGTACAGACAGAAAATGACATGCTTAGGTTCATTAACTCTCATCTCAAGACACCGTCTGAGAGCGAGAGCTTCCATGACAGCTCTTAGAGAAACTCTTCTTTTTTGCAGCCACAAGGATGATATTGCTGCAAGTCAAACTCATAATTTAATTGTCTGGGCTGCTGAATTACAATGACAATTGAATTCATAGCTTGACAACTTTCTCATGAAAATGAGTTCATTCATCAGGGGGATAAAAAAAGAGATCTTGAATCATGGAATGGGGGTGTCTGTGGGACCTGGATGAGATTGACAGTCTTAAACCCAAAGTCACTCTAAGCCATCTTTATCAGAAAGTAGCTTGCCATGCCCTATCTGAGGAGATGAGTCTTTCTTTCTTTAAAAGTCTTGTGATGACCTCATCTGGGGCAAATGCTTTGAGATGGGGTTTCTATTCCCCTCAATGTCTGTATAAATGCCACTTGTTGTCACTGGACCCTAACAGAGATCTAAGTGTGTTTCAGGGTGATGAATGCCCGTTAAGATATAGCAGGAAATATCTTACACACACAAATAATTGTAAGAATTTGTGAATATAAATGAACAGAAACCTGGGAAACATGTGGAAGTAGATCCTAAGGACTCTAGTTCTTGACGGAGGAGAGTAGATAGAATAGAACACTATGTCAGACCAAGTTCATTCTTGTGGATGTGTTTCTTAGGGATTCCGGATTTGATGATAGGATTTCTTGGTGACTAACACTGATCTGTAGTTAATAAGGTTGAGATAGCATGATATTGAGAATAGACTCCTAATGCTTAGGGGAAAAGGAGATTGGAATGAATATATCATGTACAACCTATACACTCATCCTTCAGTTGACCCCTGTGAGAAGGGCCAGGAGAGGCTGGGAATTGAGGATGAGAGGGGAGTTCCTTCATCCTTGACATGCTCTGTAGTTGGTAATCTTTTGTAGGCCAGGTGCCCTCTGCTGCCATAACAGAAATGCTACGAGTGGATGGCTTTATCAAGCAGGTATTTATTCTTCCACCAGTTAGGAGTCTAGACCTCTGAATTCACAGAGCTGGCTCTCGAGGAAGGCTTCCCTCCTCTGTCAGTGAAAGGTCTTTGTCTGCTCTCAGCATCTGTAGGCCTGATATTCCATGTGTCTTGGCATCAATCTTTGTCCTTATCTAGGAGGTTCCCCACACAGGAACTTGGGTCCACAGACTATTCTCTTCTCTTGGCTCATCTTTCTTGGTGGTATGGAGGTCCTCTCTCTCTCTCTCTCTCTGTTCTCTTTCCTTTTATATCTTGTCAGACCAAAATGGCTTCCGGTCATGCCTGAGAAACTTCCCTTACAAGGCTATGGGTTAGTTAAGGGCCTTACTGAATCCTAAGGCCTTTATGGCTGAGTAACTGTTCACATTACAGGGGATGATTGCATCGTTAATTAACACATCCTTCCTCATGAATATAATTGAGATTAAGATTTCTAACAGAGGATAATTATGTAATACTGGACTCTGGTGGTGTAGTCTCTAGGGATTTGCAATGCTAATCCCCAAGTGACACCTCTCTGGCAGTTCAAATCCACCACGCTCTCCACAGGAGATAGATGAGTGATTTCTCTCCCCTGTGATTATAGCCTCCTGAAAACCCACTGGCATGTCACCTATAAGTCGGTTCCAACTCAACAGCAATGGTTTGAGTAACTTGGAATAGCCAAGCCAGCATGTATTCTGACAACCCCTGACACTATGTCTGTAGGTGGTGGTTGTTGTTGATTGCCTTGAAGTCAAGCACGACTCATAGTGACCCTATGAACAAAAGGCCTGAAGCCCCTCTACAACTATCGGCATTTATCAAAGCTCATAGAGTTTCTGGAGGCATGTCTGTAGAATGTCTGTAGGAGCTATCATTGAGGTGTTATGTGCTGATAAATGGAAACTGACTCAAAGTTGACCCTCAGTGGGCTTTCAGAGCCTATAGATCACACGGCAGGTGATGTTCTTTCTCACATGGCACAGGTGCTGGATTAGAACAGTTCATCTTTGTGTGGGCAGTGTAATTCCTTACTCAACAGGCCACCAGAGCTTCCTCTCTTGAGGTGGGCCTTCTGATTTCACTTTGAATAAAGAGCTTGTGGGCTATCAGAGATTCAGGGCAACACTTCTCTGCCAAAGACAAGTAAGCACCCCTAACTCAAAAGGGCATCAGGGAAGTATAGATAATCAGAATGCCGTGGTCCACAGCGATCTCTGGTGGTGGCTGGCTGATCACAGTGTCACTGGGGATAAAATAAATAGGAAGCCTGCTGGCATATTGCTTTATAAATTGAGAAATGTGGCTGGGTCGAGTAGCTCAAACCTGACTTGAGTTACCACAACAGTATGGAGCTCTTGCCTAGTCCCTGGCAGTGAGTGAATTCACAGACCCAGAAGCCCCTGATTGAAAGGGAGGCTGGTCCAAAGGAGAAAGGGGCCTGAGTCATTGATTGAAGTGCACTTTGTAAATATTCCTCTGAACCTTCCCTAAAGGGATCGGTAACCATTTGCTAGAGTGATTGTGCATTGAAGAAAAGAGCTATCTAGACACTTCTGACAGTGCTATTCACCAGCTTTGAATGGACACTTAATTCCTGAGGAGCTAAAATACTATGCTAGTCCATCAATCATAGTACAAACTGATCACGGTCGGATGATAGATGGAGTCTTAGTTCTGGTCTGACTCACAGTGGCCTTGCTTATTTTGTGGTCCCATGCTGAGCTTATTTGCTAAGTGTCTGAATGAACTGTTAGAATAAATTTACTTAGTTTAAGCTATATTATGTTTATATATCTTAGGCTAAAAACTTTCTTTCCTCTCTATTTGTATTTTATATGCTAGTTATTTTTACAGTTTTTAAAACGTAATATTCCTTGCAACTCTGAATTTGAGGAAAACAAATACATACAATGTGAAAGAAGATGTTTGCCTTCTTAGATTGAAATACAAAGTTGTGTTGATCACAAGTTAGTTTGTGCATAGAAGTGTTCATATGGGATTTGAACTATCAAAGGAGGAGCCTTTGCCACTTACTGATTACTGTTGCTCAGCTCCAGATCTATCCTTTTTGCCTGCCGGGTGATAAATGGATCTGGGCCCTTTAAATATTTCCTTGGCAGCATGGTGTGTTAAGCTTTACCAGTAGAGGGCGCTGGAGGGATTTTGCAACGGGAGCTTTCTCTGCTTCTTGAATTGGCAGCGTGCACCGTGGGGGATGCCTCCAAGTGCAGCTTATTTGCTTATTTGTTCCTGGTTGTTGCAGTACGTGATGGTCATTAGCACCCACTGGTCAGCTCCTTCCCCTAGAACCTCTTTTTTTCAGGGAGTTTTTTTAATCTAACTGCTGTTAGTAAGACTGTGAGCAGTTTGTCTGGCTTTTCTACTAGATTGATTTCTGGTAAGTTGTGCTAAGTGTGGCTTTCTAGCAAGTTCCGCCACTAGGGAACCAGATCTCCTCTTTTACTATGAAGTGAGCTATGGCCTGATCTGGGCCCTGGGGGGTGAAGTTAGAACTCCTTTCTTGAGGACCCCGAAGTAACACTTGGTTGCTCTTTAATGGGGTTCTCCCTCAGCTCTGTTACGGTGCTCTTGAATGGGTGAGAGATTCTTCCTTAGGGACTTGACCTCCCTAGCGTTGGGGGTCATGCTTCCTGAAGGTCTCTCTCTCTCTCTCTCTCTCTCTCTCTCTCTCTCGTAGCCTTGGAAACAGAGCTCTTGGATGGGGGTGGGGGGTAGTCTGTCTCAGCTCTAGGAATAGTGACCATGCCATATATCTGCTCTACCTAAATTATTAGAATTCACTTTATGCCTTTCTAGCCAGCATACTGTTAATTCAGTCTCCCATTAGGTTATACATAATACTTCTTTGTGTGAAAACTTACCCATTCACGTGTGTGGTTTCCCTTTCCTAACTGGACAACAGTACACAGTGTGAAAAGACCATAGTTTATCAATTCTCCTGTTGCTATTCCTAATTTTTAGGCTATCCTGAATAATCTCTGAGCATTTTGACTGGAGTAGCCTTTTGGTTCTTATGCTTTCCTGTCTCGTGGATAAAGACCCTCCACGAGGCTGCTTCGTAGAAGGCCAGGCTAAAGGGCTTTAGCTTTGTTTGGAGGGTGCTGTGCGATTTTGTGAGTGGGTTTCTTTTTGGTGGTGGTGGGGTTTTTTTGTTTGTTTTTTTCTTTTTAATAGCAAGCAGTTATGTGTGTTTTGAAAGGACCACTCAGCCTTGTGTGGAGCAAGAGAGGTCAGCTTTCAGTAGCTCAGATGAGGGCGGCAGCTCTCTGCTCAGTGATTCTGGGTGACTTGCTCTGTCCGTGATGTGTCCTAGTTTGTGCAGTGGGAATGCTCATGCTTATCCATGGATTGTCGCCAGGACTGAACTGGATGCACATGAGTCACTGGATGCAGAAGGTGCACAGGGGGTGGCAGTCAACCTGCCTGTTATTGATCTGTGTTTCAGCCTTGAAGCCTGAGTTTCTCCCTCATATACATCATTATACATCCAAGGGCTGAGAGCCAGAGGGGTGGGAAGGGGTTTCAGTGCCAGGCCCAGAGGTGGACCCAGCCCATGGGTTTGGCTGCTCCTCTCTGCTCTGCGATACTTTCTTGTCCTCTCTCTAAGGAGTGGACCTTCAAAGTGGCCTTGGGTTCTGGGCTCTCTGCCCAGCCCCCTGATGATCACCTCAGCTGGCACCCTGCCATTCCCAGCCCCAAGCCGCTGCACCCCAGCAAGTCAAATGGCCATGATTAGTCAAATAAAATTTCCATCTGTTGAGGAATTTACGAGAGTTATTACTGGCTATAAAACCGATCTGGGGAGAAGGATGGATCTAAAGGGGTAAGTGCCTCCAATTATGTGCAGTAGTGACTTTTAAATAAGGTTGCGGTTCTCCTTATCGGAATGAGTCAGATCTCCTCCTCTGTCTGGACCCAGGAGGTAGCAGGGCTGATGGGTGTAGTCCTCACTGCAGAGGGAAGAGAGAGAGAGGAAAAAAAAATAGTGTTGCTGTGTAAGAACCCCGGGTTAAAAAGCTTTCAGCAAGCCCCTAGAGTTTAAAGTGTCCAGCTTGTTGCCTAGTACACGGAAGGTGCTTAATAAGTAAAGGTTTCTGTTTCCTTCTTTCCTTAGGACTGAGCCAGTCTACAGGATAAAGAGAGTAGTCACTCAGAGTTTCATTCTTATTGTCAAAGACTTTCTATGACCAGTCCATAGAACCTCTCTGGGTCTCTGTAGCTAGTATCTAGATACTCCGTGTCTTCTTGAAGGAGTGTCACAACTTGAGATGTCCAACTGTTTACCTTGTTGGGTAGAGTCTCAGGAACAACAAAAAGACAGAGGGACAGGGAAAGACAGACACACTTGCACACATACATGTGAATGCACACTCCCTGCCCAAGCAAAAGCCAAAGCCCGAAGTTATTACCATCAAATTGATCCACACTCCTGGCAATCCTAGCTGTTATAGTAGAAGTGTTCATAGGTTTCTCTTGGCTGCAGTTTGTACAGAAAACAGGTCACCAAACTTTTCTTCCACCATATCACTGGGTAGATTTGAACCAGCAACCTTTAGGGTAGGAGCCAAGAGCAAACTGTTTTATGTTGCCCAGAAACTCCTTGGTCTGTAGTTTCATCCTTAAGATGAGACAGTTATGAAGATGAGTCCTGGATGCTCCTGCTTTCTTGAGGGGAGTGTCACGACTTTAGACGTGCAACCATTTGCCGTATTGTGTAGGGTCTGAGCAACAATGAAAAGATGGACAGAAAAAGATTGCTACATATGCATACGTGCTTGTGCACACGTGCACACAAACGCACATCCCTGCCCAAGAGCAGGTCTCTGATTCCTTCTTTCCTCTTTAAGGCCAGCCTAGGAGAAGGGATAGGGGAGTGGCATTTGACACTGTTTCTGGCTGGGGTCTTGGTTGATGGAGATCTCTGGGGAGGGGCAGACTTTGAGGTCTTGGATGAGCTGAGTCCCTTGAGTTTTCTTTCTCTGGGGTAGTTAAGGAATCCTGGTAGTGCAGTGAGTTAAACACTCAGTTACTCACCAGAAGGTTGGTGGCTGGAACCTGCCAGCTGCTCTGGTAGAGAGATGCACCAGTCGGCTTCCACAAAGATTTATTGTCGTTAGGTGCCATCCAGTCAACCACAACTCACAGTGACCCTAGGAAAGCACATCTACACCTTGCCTCACCCTGTGCCATCTTCACGATCTCTGTCAGACTCAGACTGTTGTTGTTGCAGTCAGTATGCCTATTCCTCTCATTGAGGGTCTTCTTCTCTTTCACTGACTCTCAACTTGTCCCAACCTGATGTCTTTCCCGAAGGACTGACCCTTACTAACAACATGCCCAAAGTATGTAAGGCCAATTTTCACCATTCTTGCCTCTCCGAAGCATTTTCTATTTCCTCCAGGACAGATTTGTTCGTTCTTTTGGCAATCCATGATATATTCAATCGTATTCTCTAACACCACAAATCAAAAGCAGTTTTCTTTATTCAATGCCCAACTTTCAGCTGCACAAGAAAAAATTTAAAATACTATGGTTTGTGTCTGCTGCACCTTAGTCTTTAAATAATATCCTTACTCTTTTTAAGGACTGCAGCCTTGGAAACCTGAGGAGGCAGTTCTGCTCTGTGCTGTAGAGTTTTTGCTCTTCACAAAGATTGAAACCTTGGAAACCTGATAGGGGAAAGGAATTCTATTCTGTTTTGCAGAGTCATTTGTGTCAATGACAGTGGATTGGGTTTTCATTTTGATATGGTTAGTATTGTTGCTTTTAGCTGATGCTGGTTCTCCCTAACTCGTGATAACTTTATGTACAATGGAAGGAAATACTTCCTGGTTCTGTCCCTTCCCCATGACTGGTTGCTGATTGGACTGTTGTGATCTATAGAGTTTTCATTAACTAGTTGCAAGGGAGTACTAGTAGCCTAGTGGGTAAGGACTTGCACTTACCTAAAGGCAGATGGTTCGAATCCACTACCTGCTCCTTGGAAAGATGGGAAGTTCCTTCCCGTGTGATTTGTGGCTTCTAAAAACCCATTGGAAGGGCAGCTATGAGTTGGTTCTGACTCAGTGACAGTGAGTTTGAATTTTTTAGTTTTTTTTATAGTGATCGCCAGGCCTTTCTTCATAGTCTTCTCAATTTCAAAGCTCTTTTTGAGACTCATTCAGCAACATATAAGCTTTGAGTGACAGACAGGTAGTGGTGGCTGGAAATCAAGCCTCAATCTCTGCTTTGAAGCAGAAGATTCTGCCTCTGACTTGCCACTGTCTCTTACCCACCAAGGAAGTATGATAAAGGCTGTGATGAGAAGGCACAAGGAAAAGACTTTGTACTTCTGGGCCCCTGGATATTGTAGGCTCTGGCACCTCCAGTGACCCACAGAATACAGTGGGGTTTTTGCCTTTGGATGTGCCTCTGTCTTGTGTTTGGGATCATTTCTTCCTTGGGTTTAATGAATTTAAAGTGGGTGGGTATAGGCTTGGCCACTGTGGCTCCTGAGCTGATCCAGGCCACTCATGTGGTAGGTCAACTGTCCTGTGTGAGTGCTCCCTACTGCTCCTCCTCATTTGCGGGAACAGGTGCAACGGGGTTGTGTAGGTTTGAACCCTCAGGAAATATGGGCTAAGATGGACCTCTTAGCTCTACCCACTAATGGCCTTAGCCTGGGCAGCCTGAGTCTCATTTGCTAAATGAGTGTGGTAACTTACAGAACTCTCATGTGGGTGAAAAGGAACAGTGATCCATCAGTGCTACCATGATAATAATTTTCAGATAATGTGCACAGGCCAAAGAATTACAGAGGAAGGATGCGAAGCCCTATCAAGGGACCCAGGAAGCTGGAGGCAGAGCCATGGCTAAGAGGCCTGGCCCTGAATGGGTGCAGGTGCCTCTGCTGGTGGGCAGCAGTGGCCTGGTGAACCCATGATTTGTCCTTCCTGAAGGCCTCTCTGTCTTTCCCTGAGAGTGTCTGCCCCCTTCTGCTCTGGCTTTGTTGCTAACAGTGTCATGTACAACTCTGGATTTCCCTTCTCAACCATAGGAAAGAATGGGGTCTTCCTGCAGCATGATACGGAGAACACTCTGTATTGCATGTTTGCTGTAAGCACACATTACTCATCATGCAGGTGACCAGGGCATGGTCCTGCCCTCAAAGTGCTCATATCAGTGCTGCGATGGTGTTAGATATTGGGTCTTGGGTACACAGCCAATGTGCTACTAACCTGGGCAAGAGGGGTGAGCAGGGAGGACTTCCTGGAGGAGGTTACATCTGAATGGACTCTTTAAACTCAAAGATACAGGAACCAAGCAGAGAAGGGGCTTGAAAGAAGGATAAGTCAGGCAAAGGCTGAGAGACTAGAGGGTCCACTGAGACAGAAAGGACTTGTGTTTTGCTGTTGCTGGAGTGCCAAGGGAGTGGGGGGTGGTGAACACTGACGTGGAGGGAGTGATGTCACATCACCTTGGCTGCTGGACCTCTGAGCTTGGATTCTGTGCTGAGGGTCGCAGGGTGACAGAGATGGTTTGAAACTTGGAGGGTTTCTGTCAGGCTTGCTCCTTAATTGCTTTAATCTCCAGTAATTTTCAGTGAGGGGCAGTAACACTCCAAGGAGGCAATTGGTAATATCTGGAAATACCATTTGGTAGTATCAGGCATTTCTAGGTGTTTTAACTAGGGGGAGGATGCTGCTGGAAGCTAGTGGGTATATCTGGGGCTGTTAAATACTCTGTGAAGCACAGGACAGCTGCATAACGAAGAAGTAAACGAAAGAACCCATTGCTGTCTGTCCTGCTCCTGATAATCCCATGCATTAGAGAGTCAAAGTGCTCAGAAGGATTGTCTCGGCTGTCATCTGTGTGGGACTAGATAACTAGGCCTTGCTTTCATGGCCTCGCTGAGTGGGTTTGAACTGCCAACCTGTAGGTTAGTAGTCAGGCATAAACTGTGCCACCCAGGGACCTAATAAAGGACTTTCTGGCCCCAAATGTTTGTACCAAAACGAGACAGCCTCTAGACTGTCATGCAGTTGGGTCTTGGTAAAGCTTGGATGGATGAGCATCTGAAGCCAGGAGACCAGTGTTGCAGTCAGGCTGAAAATTAGATGTTTACTTCCTCTTAGCAGGAGTACCTTGCTGGTGTAAATATGGTGAAGCACTTGTCTGTTAGCCAAAGGTTTGGGCGATAGGGTTTACCCAGAGGTACCTTGGAAGAAATTCCTGGCAAACTTGAAGAAACTAAGTCACTGAAAACCTTGTGGAGCGTAGCTCTGCTCTGACACATTGAGCTGATTTAGTGGTGACCGTTTTTCCTCTAGCATGTTGTTTACTGCATGCTCTCATAGGTGTGGACAGGAATATTGGTCCCCTGAGAACAAAGGGCTATTTCTTTATAAGGCTCAGATAGAAGAGCTCCAACTGTGGGTACCACGGAGTCCAGCTCCCTAGGGTCCAGAGGCCTGTGGGTACAGAACTCTGCCTGGACTCCCTCCACTGCTCCTGTCTGTGTGAACTGCTTGCTCCAGCCACATTATATCTATTTTGCCCATTCGCTGCTGACAATCTACTAGCTCTGTTTGGTATGCAAGCCCAGTGTGGATAAGAGCCTGAGTTTTAATAGCTGAATATGTCTTAAAAAATTCTCTTTGTTTTGAGGGCTTCTTCATCCAACTCTGTGTGCCTGCCTGGCTCCCTGGGGGAGGTCATGTAGAAACGGATGTGATAATAGACCTGCATCTTCTCCCTTCCCTGTCTCTCCACTTAGCCTCCTGTTAGGAGGGCTGTGGTCTCTTTTCACCCTCTGTGATCATACCCAGCAGCCCACAGTGGCTTTTGACTTTCTACCCTATGTATCAGCATAGGGGACCAAGTGGACGTCAAAAGTCAGCATCCACTGGGGGAAAGTCGCCTCGTGGAGACTGGGTCTGTGGTGTTAGTGGCATCCATATTTTGGAACCAAGACTGTTGAGTGCTGATCTGTCTCAGGATGGGGCGACTTGTTTGGGGTTTGGCTGATCTACTCTCCCCAGCCCTGACAGAAGGAATGGAGAGGGGTCCTCACACCACTCAGAGGGCAGCTGCACCCTTTCCACCTGATCTCCCAAAACTGCAACTGGCCAACTTCCTCCTCTCCTCTAATTGCTAATAATCAATTATAGCAGCATTCAAGGGGCTCTGATCACACTTTTTAAACTGTGTTAAGAATTTGGCCTGCTTCATTTAAGGAGTCCTAGTAGTGTGGTAGTTAAATGCTTAGGTGCTAACTGCAAGGTCAGACAAAGTGGAAAATATCTTTATGGACACAGAATACCAGATCTTTCTTTCATGATCTTTCTGGGTGGGTTTGAACTTCCAACCTTTAGGTTAGTAGTTAGGTAGAAATCATTTGTGGACCCCGGGACGTAACAAAGAACACTTGGCTCTGAATGTTAATTGTGCCAAGGACGAGATACCGCTAGTCTGGTGGCTGACCAGAAGCTAATATTTGGACTTACAGTTGCTCTGTGGGTAAATAGCCTTTTCATAACATCACAGCAACCTACAAGTTACCTCAGTACAGCAAACTGACAGACAAGTGCTATACTAATAAGAGCAAATGATCAGAAAGTATATACACACCTAAGCTATAAAATAATTAGCAATATGTAGTCCTTTCTATGCACCTGAGAGCTGGACAGTGAGTAAAGATGGCAGAAAAAGGAATGATGCCTTTAAATTGTGGTGTTGGAGAAGTGAGCTGAATATCCCATGAGCTATCAAAAGAACAAACAGCTATGTCTTGGAGAGGGTGCAGCCAACGTGCTCCTTAGAGCAAAGATGACAGAGCTTCATCTCACATACTTTGGGAGAGGCAGCTTCTTGGAGAAGGACATTGTGCTTGGGAAAGTGAAGGGTCAGAGAAAGAGAGGAAGACCCTCAACCAGATGGATTGACAAAGTAACTACAACAGTGGACTCAAGTATGTCAGAGATGTTGAGGGTGATGCAGGATAGGACAGGGTTAAGATCTGTTATTCCTAGGGTTACTGTGGTTAGTACTTGACTAAACAACACCTAAAAACAACAACTATGGGTTAAAGACATCTATTTTTGGACAAGGTGCTGCCAGAATGCTCTTTGGAAGCAAGAATGATGAGGCTTCACTGTACATACTTTGGACATATTGCTAGGAAGTGCTATTCCTTGGAGAAGGAAATGTTGGGAAGGGTGCAGGGTTGGCGAAGGAGAGGAATACCCTCAACCAGGTGGATTAGCAAGGTGACTGCTGCAAAGGGCTCTTGTGTGGCAGGAAGTGTGAGGACTGGTTTCGGATCTTTTGCTCATAGGATTGCTATGACTCATACTTGACTTGATGGCACCTAACAACAACATGGGTTAAAAGGCCTGATGATCTGCTCTTGTGAAGATTTACAGTCTTGGAAGTCCCATGGTGAAGTCCTGCTCTGGTCTGAAGGGTTCCCATGAGTCAGAATCAACTTGATGGCAACCGATGTTCCTACATTGAACACAACCTTGTATAATAATGGGCATACTGGTTGCTATGGTGTTAGCTCTAACTTATGCTAACTATGTGTATAAGTGAACTTGCTCGTCTCTGTGATAGTTGATATGTTTGAGTCTGTTGTTTAAACATTGTCTCACTCCATCTCATTGAAAATTTCCATTGTTTTTAAAGAGCCTCTGTTTCCCCAAATGTGGTGTCCTTTCCTTGTGTTTGGTCTTTCCTGGTAATGTGTCCAAATAAGACAAGCCAGAGTTTCTCCATTCCTGTTTTAAGGAGCATCCTTGCTGTCTTTTCTCTACAACTGATCTCTTTGTTCTTCTGGAACTAGTCTTTGTTCTTCCTCAGTTTTTCTGGCCAATACCACAATTCAAAGCCATCTGTTCATTTGTCATTTCTCACGTTTTATAGATGGGAAAACAGAAAGTTGGTGGGGCCACTATGTGGAGGGGTAAGCCTCCCACTTCTTGGGGTATTCAAGGAAATATTGATGGCTGTTGTTTAGATAGGAGAGAAGGGATCCTTCTAAGTGTGAGGAGTTGGACTGTAAGCTCTTTGAGAGGCTGTCACTTCTGAGAATCTACAACCTTGAATCTAAGATAAAATCAAACACAGTGTTCCCATTCTCAGGATGAGGAAACTGAGGCACAGAACATTTTTGTTTAGAAAGAAGTTGTCTGTTCATCTACTAACGTCTACTTACATAGAGAGAGAAGAGCACCTGTTGTATCTTCCTTGGTGGCAGCACAGTGGCCGTTGGTGGCTTTGGGATGTTGGGGACAGGGTAAACGTTCGATGAACACTTGACATTTTCCAGTTACCTCTTGTATACCAGGTCCATTTGCTGGGTGCTGGACGTCTGGAGTGGAGGGTAGTGATGCTGCCTCAGCGAGCTGGGGTCTACTAGAATGGAGAAGTGGACTTCTTATGGTTTCCTAGTATCAGTGTGCTGTCGAGTCAGAACCCACCCATGGCTGACCCTTCAGCAGGTTTTCAGAGGCTGTAAATTTTACAAGAGATTCCCCATCTTTCTCTCACGGATCAGCTGGTGAATTTTTTTATAAGATAATTTTCATTCATTCATTCATTCATTCATTCATTCATTCTTTCTTTTTATGTGTGTACTGTCACATTGGATCTGACTGGTACAGGGGCGATTGTTCCTCCTTCTTCAGCAGAGCATCTGGTGGATTTGAACCGCGCACGCACCTCTGGGATTGCAGTGCAGTTTCCTGCCACTAGGCCACCAGAGCTCGCCAGCTGGTGGATTTGAACTGCCTTTGGAATTGCAGAACAACTTCTTATCACTAGGCGACCACCTGAGCTCCCTAGTGTCAGAATTACGGGGTCCAAATGAGTCCTGGCCATTCTCACACCTGTAGAAGGTGTCACCCGGCGGGACCTTGGGCATCTGCATGTTGTCTCTCCTCCCCAAGAGATCACTGCTGAGATCCTGATTCAGGGACCAGGGACACACCAGACTCTGGCTAACTGGACAGCATTTGGGGGCCTTCCTCCAGGGCATGGTGAAGGGTGCTGCTGGCATCTGGAGTTGCTGGTGAGATGGAGGTATATAGAGGTGCTGGGTGGCTGGGTGCTGGCTTCTGCAGAAAGGAGCCAAGGGCTGAACAGCGAGTCCAGCTGCACTCTGCAGAGGACATGAAGGTGTGACCCCCACCGGCTCTGACGCCTGAAAGCATGGGCCTGGAGGGAGACTACTGTCATGTACCCTGGGAGGCATGAGCTTTTGTCAGCTTTAGTTCCACACATTTCCGGAGACTAGGACGGTGCCTGGGCCAGGGGAGGGACTCCAGCATTTGTTGAAGTCAAGTTTGTGAGGCATTGCCTCCCCACCCACTGTGCCATTCCCCTCACCCCCAAACCACAGCCATTGCTCCAGCACTAGTTCATCACCAGCCCCTGTGCTGAGTGCTTTGTGTATGTTAACCCGCCAGCTCCTCACAGTGACCCTGTGCAGTCCAGCCAGACCAAGGCCACTGCCGTCAAGTAGATTCCCACTCCCAGTGGACTCAACTGTGTCTCCAGGACGGAGTAGGACTGCCCTGAGGGGTTCCAAGGCTGCCATTGTGTAAGCCATCATTCTCTCTCATAGAGCAACTGTGAGTTTTAACTGCAGACTTTTCAGTTAGGAGCCAAATATCTAACCACTATACTAATACAGGTTTGAGCTCTGGTGCTGGAGAAGAGCGCTGAACATCCCATGGACACCCAAAAGAGTAAACAGATATGTCTTGGAGGGGTGCAGTCAGAGTGCTCGTTGAAGGCAAGAATGATGCGACTTTGCCTCACATACTTTGGACATATTGCTTGGAGGTACTGTTCCTTGGAGCGAAACATGATGCTGGGAAGAGTGGAGGGTCAGAGAAAGAGAGGAAGACGTTCAAACAGGTAGATTGACATGGTGACTGCTGCAGTGGGCTCTTCTTGTGTGTCAGAAAGTGTGAAGATGGCACAGGTTAGAACAGGGTTTGGATCTTTTGTTCATAGGGTCACTTATGAGTTATACTCAACTCGGTGGCACCTAACAACACTAACTTAATAATATAGGGGAGCTCTGATTTCCTAGTAGTAAGAATTGCACTGCAGTCCTGAAGGCAAGCAGTTCAAATCCACCAGCTGCTCAGTGGCAAACATTGGACAGTCTCCTTTCCTGTGATTAACTACCTCTGAAAATTCACTGGAGGGTCGGGTCTGTTTTGACTCCACAACACACAACCATGTATTACTATTACTACTAGGAGCTACACACAGCACTCTTCTGTCAATTTGCTGTGCTGAAGTAATCTGGGTTTGCTATGAAGCTGAACCTTTTGCTACTGGGGTCTCAGATGCCATAATGGCTGCCCATGGTGAACAGTGTTTGGTGGAGCTCCCTGTTTTAAGACAGGTTGGGAAGCAGGAGTGGCAGCCACTTCCTGCCTCTGGAAACTCTATGAACTTGGAGAAACGATAGCTATAGAAAGGCGTTAGGTCCTTTGTTCATGGAGTTGCTCTAAGTCATGCACAACAATTAACAACAACAACTAGGAGCTAGGGAGCTCTAGTGATTTAGAGGTAAGGAATTCCACCGCCAACCCAAAGGCAGGCAGTTAAATCTACCAGATCCTCTAAGAGAGATGTTCAATCTCTTCTAATTTTATTTTCAATGTATGAAAACCCTCTGGATGGTCACCTATGATGTTGTGTACCATCAAATCAGAACTGACTCATAACTGATCCTCCAGAGAGTGTACAGAGGGAGTAAATCACACAGGAGGAGATGGCCCATCTTTCTTTGACGGAGCAGTTGGTGGATTTGAACTGTGTGCAGTCAGGTTGGCAATACAGCTCCTTATATTAGGCCATTGGCTATGAGTTAGTTCTAGTTGGACAGCAAGAGCAACAAATTAGTTTTGGTTTGTTGTTTTATTGTTAAGTGCTTGAGAGCCCTTAGATAACATATGGTATGCATGATAATTATACCCATTTGACAAATAAGGAGATTGAGACCAAGGAAATGACTGTTATGTACCTATACCCTCCTCATCACTTTCAGGTTTCGGCTCTGAATCTGCCTCTCCAGGGAGGTCTGCCCTGAGCCTGGCCCTGTGGCAGAATTGTCATCCTGCTTAGTTACTGTGTGGTGTATGGAGTTTGTTGTTGTGAGCTGCTGTGGAGCTGGCCCCTGACTCATGGTGACCCCACGCACAATTCTCAATCCTGTGCCGTCCCATGCTAGGCTGTGGATCTGACTGTTGCCATTCATGGAGTTCTCAAGAGCTGATTTTCAGAAGTAGATCACCATGCCTTTCTTCCTGGTGCTTCTTAGTCTGATAGCTCTGCAGAAACCTGTTTACTGTCATAGCAGCACATAAGTCTCTGCTAACAATCACAGGCTGTGTTTGCACATGACGGGCACTGACTGGGAATCAAACCTGGGTCTCCTGCATGGAAGGCTAGAGCTGTACCACTGAACCACTAAGCTTCCTTGTACAGCCCGGCCACTTAACAGTGTCTTGTTCATCTCTTCACTAGTCTGTGACCTCTACTACCCTGAGACAGGAAGTACAGGTAAGAACAGTGCCTGGCTTGGAGGCACAAGGAGAGTGCAGAGGGCTGGTCTGACCTAACACCTCTGTTCGTCACTGCACGTCTTCCCTACCTGCCTGGCTTGGCTTGTGTCAGGTCGTCAGGTCCGTTAACTCTGACCTTGGTGTGATTTCTCTGGGTTCCTGATGTGAGGTGGAGCTGCCTTCAGTTCCCTGGGAGTTCCCTGTCACCCGGCTTGTAGAGCAGCCAAAGTTCACGCAGCCAGCCCTCCTGAGGAGCGATTACTATAATTCCCTCCATCTAACACTCAGCTCTTGGGTGATATTGTGACCAGAGTGTACAAAGTGATGACACTCTCTACTCTTTTAATTGAGGCTTAGAAAGCACTGAGGAGTCTCTGGGGAGAACTGCGGCTGGGTGGCATGTGTGGAGGCGTCACCTGTGAACTCTTCTAGCTGGGTGTCAGCGTGACACGGTGGCCTCTTTGTAGATAAAATAGTGGCTAATGGGTGACATGCATTTGACTCCCCGTCTCTGTTCCCCAAAGTAGTGTTCATACCTTAGATCCAGTGTGGATGCTTATGGTGTCTTCTGAGCCTGGGACTTGTGTGTGGTCCCCACTCACTCTGACTTTGTGACAGAGGTCAGAGAAGTTGTGTGTGTGAAATCACACGTCATGACCTGGGCCTAGACCTGGGTCCCCTGCTCTCACATCATGTGAGCTGCGTTATGTCTTTTCTGCTCAATGTCCCATTAAAGGAAAAAAAAAAGACTGCTGCAGCAGCTATGGGACTGATGTTTGCGTTAGAAGAGCAAGAATAGCCCCAAGTGAAAGCTTGGAGTCCATTCAGAGGTGCCCCAGAAGAAAGGCCTGGCCATCTACTTCTGAAAAATCAGCCCCTAAAAATCTTGCAGTGCCCAGCTCTGCCTTGACATGCGTGGGGCCACCATTAACCAGAGTTGACCTGTGGGAATTGGTTATTATGTACCAAGCATTGTTGTAGGTGCTGCAGATTCAGCCAGAAGACACCACACAAAATCACTGCTCCCAGGAGCTCCCACTGAGGAAGTCAGGCAAGCAGCAGGTGAAGAATACAGTTTCATGTTGGGAAGCTATGAAGAACAATGCAAAGTAAGGAGTGCAGAGCGATGGGAGATGGCGTTAGTGAGAGTGGTCGGGGGAGGTTCAAACAGAAATGGGGTGGGATGGGGTGAGAGGCTCGTCACTGACAGCATCATAGGAAAGAGGCTCTGGTCATAGGACATAGCATGTACAAAGGTCCTGTGGTTGTGGGGAAGCTGTGCAGGGTGTGCTTGAGCACCCAAGCAGAATACCAGGAGGTGAGGTCACAGTGTTAAGGTAGGGGAGGCACCGTGGGGCTTGGGAACAAAGGTCCTGTGATATGATTTCCATTGTGTTGAAGGGGTTGTGGGAGGCAAGGCTGAGGCAGGTGGGTTGGTACAATGAAACAGGCCAAGGATGTTCCTAGGAATTATAGGAGTCCCTATAGACCGTTCAAGTTTGTTCAGAAGGGTCTTGGAAGAAAGGCCTGGTGATCCACTTTGGAAAGATCAGCCTCTGCAATCTCTCGGAAGCAGCTCTGTTCTGCCGCACGCGAGGCCGCTGTCAGTCAGGGGTGACTTGACAGCAGTTGTTCTGGTGTTTTTGATGATCTGCTTCTTCCAGATGCCTTCTCTCTCCCTCTCATGATCTCATGTGGCTGCCTCTCTGCATCCTTTCCTCTTGGCCAAGGCCTTCCTTGCCCTGGACCTCCCTGAAAGGTTAGACTTCTGTGCCCCCAGCACCCCCATCCTAGTAATTAGAATTCTGTACCCCTGGCCCCAAGGCAGTGCTCTTTTGTGTCCACTGGGCCAGCCTATCGGCCTGTCTCCTGCGTGTAGTAAGCCCTCTGCTCTGTGGGAATTGAATGAAGAGTCTTGTATTGTGTTTATCCTGTTTAGGAGCTTGATTTTTATTTTTGGCATCTGTAGAAGTACCTACTTTGTATGTAATCTGCTCAATTTCAGTTCGTTGCTACCATTATTTCTTTATTTCAGACAATAGGCGGCACCCGGGGCCTCCCGGCCCACTTAGATTCTGTGAGTGCTGACAAGGGAGGGATTGAGCACTGTGCTTTGCGTGGCCGCCTGCCTCTTGTCAGAAAACATGCAGCCATGGCCTCGCTGGTTGTGCAGGACTGGTGACCGCACATCCTTCTGATGGACTGAGAGCCTGAGGGTTTGGTCCTGAGTGTGTATGTGATACGGGGTTTAAACTTGAGGTTCTTTTTAGTAAGTAATAGAAATGGGCTCTTGGCCAGCTTTAGCAGAAACAACAATTGATCTGGGTTGAGGAGGATCCCAGAATGTGAGGGTGAATTAAGGGCGTATGCTGGGAAGGACAGGACCCAGCAGCTTTGATGTCTTTGTAGCCAGTAACCCCATCCAGAATGGGCGATGCCCCATTTTATGAATTTTCCTGGACTCAGATTCCAAGCCCTGACAGAGCTTCTGCCATTTGACCAGTACTGGTAACTTGTTGGGCTGCTAACTGGAGGTTGGTGGTTCAAATCTACCAGCAACACCTTGAGAGAAAGATGGACAGTTTCTTTATGTAAGTATTTATTGCTTTGGAAACTCAGTAGAGGGTCACAGAGAGTCAGACTTGACTGCAATGGGTTTGGGTAGACCTGCTTGGTTCTCATCCCATGATCAATCAGCAGGGCTGTCAAGGCTGAATTGGGAATCACTTCTAGAAATGAATGTTGTTTTGTTATTAGATGCTGTCCAATTGACTACGACTCACAGAGACCCTATGAACATGTGGAAACCAGGCCCTCTGCCACACCATCCTCCCAGACTCTGCCATGATTAGTGGATTATTGAGGGCACTTTGTCAGTCCGTCTCCTTGATCATCTTCCTCTCTTTTGCCAATGGCCACCTTTTCCAGCATGATGTCTGTTTTCCAAAGACGGTCCTCTCCTGATAGCATGCCCAGAGTACGTGAGATGAGGTTTCACCCTTGTCACTGAGGAGCAATCTGCTAGGGGAGCTGATAACAACAGAAGAGGGAATGGGCCTTTAGTGGCTACAGAACACCTAGTGGCCCCTAAAGGGATGTTTTGAAGACATGCTCACTGTGTCCTGGGATTTTGAAGATATGCTCACTGTGTCCTGGACTTTCAGAATATGGAGGCCGTAGGGGGTGAATGTACAGACGTTGCAGCCCAGCTTCACGGTCCTCAGACACTGCATCAGCTCGGGGTAGTGTGCCCAGTGGAGAGTGAGCCCAGGTTTGGGGTGGGTTATGGGAATACTGAGTTTGGCAGGGCCTCCGGAAGCTGCCATCTCTTTGAACATGAAGGGTGGGCATTGGAGCTCTGGACAGGGGTCACTGTGTGTGCAGTGCCACCATACCTGAAGCAGGGATGCTGGGCTGAGTCGGGGTGAGGCCAGCTGACAGCTCACCAGTAGGAAGGGGAATTCAGGTTACAGTGGCAGGCTATAGGTATAACTGACCACCAAGTTGAGGAGTTTGGACTTGTGTCTGAGTGTGGCAGTGAGGAGTTGAAGAAGAATTCTAGAACAGCATTAATTTTTTAAACTTAGTATTATTTGCACAGTCAACACCCATGGTAGCAGTCATCAAATCAAAGGATATGGTTGCGTTGAGAAAAATCTGCTGTCATAGCTCTCTTTTAAGTGCTAAAAAGCAAGAATATAAATTTAAAGACCAAGGTATGCCTGACCCAAAGCTCATTATTTTAAAGTACTTCATATGCACTTGATAGGGTGTTCTAGCGACCCCGTGGTAAGAAGCTCTGCTACAGTCTCAAAGGCACATGGTTCGAATCCAGCAGCTGCATGGGAGAGAGAAGGGTGGGAAACCTCTTCTTGTATGATTTACCACCTCTGAAAACCCGCTGGAGGGGCAGCTGCGAATCAGTTCTGACTCAGCTGCACACAACAGCATGCATCTGAAAGCTGGACGTTGAATAAGGAGAACCGAAAAAGAACTGATTGATGCCTTCTCAGTTGGGTGTTGGTGAGTATCCCATGAACTGCCAGAACAAACAAATCTATCTTGGAGGAGGTGCAACCCAAGTACCCCTTAGATGCAAGTAAGGTGAAGGTTTGTCTCATGTACTTTAGGCGTGTTACCAGGAGAGGCCAGTCCTTGGAAAAAGACACCATATTTGGAAAGTTGGAGGGTCAGCAAAAGAGAGACCCTCAATGACATGGACTGACACAGTGATTGTAACGATGGACTCTGGCTTGTTGGAGACTGTGAAGATGGTACAGGATGGGGCAAGGTTCACATCTGTGCTTCACAAGGCTGCTATGAGTCCTAGGCATATGACGGCACCTAACAGCTACAATACCACGTTATGGTCAACGCTAAGTGCTTTGTTATGGCCTCATTTAACCTTCACAGCAACCCCATCAGACAGGGGTGCTGTTATCCCCTACTACACAGAAGACTTTGAGGACTAAGGAGTACTTCACATAAGCCATGGCATTTTCAGTGTGTGTGTGTGTGTGTGTGTGTATGTGTGTATGTATGTGTGTATGTTGGACAGTGAATAAGGAAGACAGCACTCAGCTCCCTGAGTTTTTGAGATGAAGTAATACCTTTGAATTATGGTGTGGATAAAGAATATTGGATATACATACCTCTGGTGATTTAGTCTGTTGCACTGCTAATCACAAAGCTGTGTGTGTCTGGTGGTTTGCTCCACAGGAGAAAGTTGGCCAGATCTCCTTCCGTTAAGATCTCTAGTCTCAGAAACTCAGTGGATGATTGTTATGAGTTTAAATCGGCCCAATGGCAGTAAATTAGAGGTTGTGTTGGTTTTGGGGTGGGCACTGCCGGGAGAATGAACACATTTGTCTTCAAAGAGGACACAGCCAGAATGCTCCTTAGGAGCAAGGATGAGTCATGGTAGTTTTCATCTATTTTGGATGTGCTGTCAGAAGGGGACAGTCCCTGAAAGAGGGCATCCTGCATGCTTGGCAAAATAAAAGGTCAGCGTAAACGAGGAAACCCATCAACCAGGTGGATGGATACAGTGGCTTCAACAGTGGACTTAAACAGCAACCTTTTGAGGGTAATGCAGGATGGGGCAGCAGTTCCTTATTCTCAGAGTTGTTCTGAGTCTGAGCAGCCTTGCCTTGATGGCATCTTACAGAGGATGATCCAGGGGCTCAGAGGAGGTGAGTAACTTAGCTGAGGTCACACAGCAAGTAGCAGAGGATTTGAACCCAGTGCTAGTTGAGACTCTCTATGCTACAGGATCACCAGCCGGGAAGTCTAGGAGCAGCCCGCTGACCAGTCTCCCTGAGCTATGGCCCCATCGTTTTTCTTTTCCTTGCATGGTTTTTCTAGATAGCTTTGAGCATGGCTGTGGGAGGCCACGGTTGGGCGAGTACAGGGATGTTGGACAGGCTCAGAGACACTTTCTCCTTGTCTCTGCAGAGCTTCGTGTTGTCCTTCTCGGCTGCCCTCACACCCCGTGTCCTCCGCAACAAAGAACTGGAACAAAGCGAAGCAAAAATGGAGTCAGCAGAAAAATCTCATTTTCACCTTAGACACGTTTGTAGCTGACAGATATTAACCAGCCTTTTAGGCTTTACAGACAGGTCTGAGCCAAGCCCTGTCCTGGACCTTGGGAGACAGCTCTGATATGAATTCACTTTGGCACCTAAGTTGTTCTTCCTTTGAGCCTCAGTTTTTCCACCAGTAAAATAGGGTAGTGTTACACAGGGTGGGTGCTAAGTACTCAAATGCTGATAGGGACCCCCAAAAATAAGTGGTATGGGAGGCAAGAGGGTGCAGTGGGGATGTGGGGGCAACTGGCCCTGCCTGTAGGGACATCCCCTTGCCCAGCACCAGCCTGTCGTTGCTATGCTGGGCTGCTGTTCCAGGTGGCTTTTTTATATGAAAAATATTAATTGTAGAATAAAATATTCCCAATTTTAAATGTTTCCAGCTTCTTCTGAATTTTAGGAATGATTATGTCCTACATGACTCCTGAATGTAGAATTACATTCTGTATGACATAAAGCATATCCAATGATTATATCCTACATGATGTTGAATTGATTATGGCTCCTAGCTACCTTATAGCATGGTACAGCTGCCATCTAGGGTTCTAAGACTAGTCTTCAGGGAGGGGCTTTGGTATCGGCCTGCAAATGGGAAGGTTGGCAATTCAAATTCATCAGAGAAAGGTTCGTAATTTCCTTCCATGACAATTTGCAGCCTCAGAAACTGATGGAATGACACTGGAGTTTTTGGGTTTAATCGTTAGGAAGCAGACTGGCTGCCACAGTGGCGTCAAACTGTTGATCTTTTGGGTCAACAGTGACTGCTTTAAACATTGCACCCCTGGGGATCCGAAGATTGTCTCCTAATTCACTGCTGTTGTGTTGGTTCTAACTTAACAGCGACCTCCATTGGGTCTCAAAGGCTGTGTTGTTATCATTGTTATGTGCCATCAAATCACTTGGGACTCATAGCGACCTTATGTACAAGAGCCCTAAACCCTGCTCTGTCTTGTGCCAACCTTGCCGTCTCAGACACACTCAGTGAATCTTAACAGCGGTGCCTGCCCATCTCTCTCCTGCAGAACAGCTGGTAGATTCAAACCGTCGGAGACACACGGTCTTTCAGTTAGTAGTACGAGTCCCGTGGACATTGCCAACATCTCCATGGGTAAAGCTGGCCTTTGGCTCACCAGCTTGCAGTCTTTGGGATGGATTGTTTGTGGTTTGGTCAGCTGGATCTGATAATGGTTACATTTAATATGCCTATAAATAAAAATCAGATATTTGCCTTCCAGTTATATTGATTTGTATTTATTGATGAGGTCTGCGGTTTATAATGTGTATCTAAGCTCAGAGTTAATAAATGAGCTGAAGCTTCTTTGATAAAGTTTAATCACAGATTAAGAATCCATGTGCTCATACGTCCCTGGATTACTTAACATCTCCCCACGTCTATCTCTAAGCCTTCCTGCTGCAGTTTTAGCCTAGCCTAGTTTCTATGGCGACAGAGCAGGCTTCCTTTGCTCAAACCTTGCATATTCAGAGAGAGAGAGAGCTAAGTAGGGAGGGTGGCCTTGAGATTTTCATAACCTGAGCAGCAATTCTAGGTGCCTCGACCTTCTGATTCTTTGAGAAGATGAAGTGAGACACGCTTCTTCAAAGCTGGCATGTAGCCTAAGAACAAGGTTTTCTTAAAAGAATTGTTGTTATTGTTGGCTGGAGCTAATACAATAGCTTCTACTTCAGTGTTTGTGCATTGATTTTTATTGTATTGAAGGAACAATCAATTCATAGGCTTTTCTTTTTTAGAGTGGGCTTGGGAAAGACCTAAAAGAACCAATAGGAACAGAAGAGGATCTTGGGGTCATAGTGGCCGGTGGGCTGACATAGGTATTCTAAGGGCAGTTTCCTCCCATGCAATTAGCTGCCTCTGAAAACCCACTGGAAGGCCAGCTCTGGTCTGTCCTGACTCTGCGATACACAACAATCACCACCACCATGTACAGAGAAGCCAGGATGGGCAATAAGTGGGTTTTAGAGACAGGCTCCGACTAGGAAGAATCAGAACGAGAAAGCTAGACACTGGAGTCACATTTCGTGGTTTTGGATACTGGCTCCTCCACCACCGTGAAGCAGTGGGGCTTGAGGCAATTGACTGAACATCTCTGTGCACCTGCTTCCTTGTCTGCAACGTGAAGATTCTAGTGGCAATTTCCTCATAGGTTATTTAAGGATTAAGATGCTTATGTAAAGCATTTAGAATAGGAGTTGGCAAACTTTCCCTATGAAGGGCCAGATAGTAAATATTTTAGGCTTTTGTGGGCCATATGGTCCTTGTCAACTACTCGGCTCTGTCTCTGTAACTTAAAAGCACCCAAAGGCAATATGTAAATTAACTGGTGTGGCTGTGTTCCAATAAAACTTTATTTATGGACATGGAATTTGAGTTTCATATACTTAGCATGAAAGTTTTCTTTTTTGGATTTACACACACACACACACACACACACACACACACACCCCACCAAGTGTTTAAAAGTGTTAAAACCCTTTTAGTTTTGTGATATCTACAAAAACAGGAAGCAAGCTGGACCTGGCCCAGGTTATCAATGGCATAAAATAAAGCCTGTGTTTATGAAACGTTAGTTGCTAATAGGATCTTTGTCTTCACCTTTGTTCATTTTATCCCAAGAAGGTCTAAAATATTTGGCCCAGGACAGAGAAGACCGAGGTGGGGCAAGAAGGGAGGGGTCCACAGTATCTGTTACCAGGAAGGGAATGTGGAGTTTGTCCAGGGTTATGTCAGAGAAACTCAACTGGGACTAGATTTTTGGCCCTGAAGCTGGAAGCAGTTGCTGTTGTGTTGACCTAAATTCATGGAGACCCTGTGTATGTCAGAATAAGACTATAGCCCATTGGGTTTTTAATAGTGGATCTTTCAGAAGCAGATTGCCAGGCCTTTCTTCCAGGGTGCCTCTAGTTAGACTCAAAATTCCAACCTTTGGTTAACAGCTCAGTATCTTATTTACACCAGGACCTTCTAGCATCTAACTGAAAGCCAGCTCATTTCTGCTGAGTCATCAAGTGGATTCCAGCTCACAGCAACTCTGCAGTGATCCTGTCAAGCCAGACCCAGTGTGGAGAGTCTGTTCCCATTCTTGGTGACCTTCTGTTGGCTTTCCAAGGCTGTAAATCTTAGCAAGAGGAGACTGCTTCTTCACATTTCTCCCTTGGAGCAGCTGTGGAGTCAAACTGCTGGCCTTTCAGTTAGCAACCCAGCACTTAACCCTACAGTTCGATCTATAATGAAGTCATGTGTCTTAAGCTGTAGAGTTGGGATTCCAGCTCTGAAGCCTGTTTTTTTAGCCGCCTGCCTTTCTTGCCTTGAACCTCGTGTATTTATTACTCAGTAATCACTCACCCATGTGCACATTGCCATGGAGTTGGACAATTCTCATAACTGGCCCTCTGCTAGGTTTCTTTTTCTTTTTTTCAATAACATTTTTAACCTTGTTATTTTAACAAAGGTTTACAAAAAAGTTAGATTTTCATTCTTTCATTGATTGTTGTACATTTTACCCCCTTTCCCTCCCTGTCCCTCTACCCAGTTCACTTTTTAAAAAATATTCATTCATTGTTGCACAATTACCTGACACACACACACACACACACACACACACACACACCCCGCCCCCAGTCCTCTTTGCAGTGTACTTCTTATTCTGGGCTGTTGTCGTTCATATAATGTCTAATCCATTAGGTTTCCGAGGCTTGTAAAACCTATGGAAGGAGGTTAACCATCTTTCTTCTGTGGAGCCACTGGTGGATTTGAAGTGCCAGAGGCACAGCTTTTGCATAAGCAGAACAGTTCCCTCCAGACCACAGGAACATCCTCAGTATACCTCCCTATATTTCACTCCCCCTATACGCAAAAAGTCCACTACCGTTAAGTCGAGTAGGGCCCTTTAGAATAAGGTACAACTGCCACATAGTTTCGAAGGCTGACATCTTTATGAAGCGCACGCACTGCTGCAGCTTTCTCCTGCTAAGCAGCCTGTGGGTTCCAAACACTGACCTTTCTGTTGGCAGCCAAGCACTGTAACCACTACACCATCCTGGACATGGGCTAGGGCTCCTGGACAAGACATGGTGCTCAGTAAATAGATACATCCAAGGTCAGGAGACCAGGAAGCCTTTACTGGGATGTTGGTGTGACTTAAACCCCACCCCCCTGGACTCCGTGTTCCTCTCTGTATGATGGGAACAATGACCTTTTACTGTACCCCTTGTCTTCTTTGTCCTGTGAAAGCACCCTATAAAACACACATTCCTGAAAAATCACTGGGCTATGCAAAATCTCACAATAAAACCTGCAGATTTATGGGGAAGTGGGGTGAGGGTACAACTCTTAAAAATGTCCGCATGGCACACTAAAATAAGATAGGAATCTAATAAAATGGTTGCACAGCTTTATATGTGTTTAATGGCTCAGAAACACTCAAATGCTAAGATAAATATCACACTTTTCCTTTGGAAAATAAGCAAAGTTTGCATGTGGAAGTGGGTACCCTCGTGCCTTCCCTGGCTGGCCACCCACCTGGCCCCACCACCTACCTTGCTGTGTGTGGAGAGAATGGGTGATAGACGTGAGAAGGAGGAATTCCAACTCAACAGCTTAAGACACATGACTTCATTATAGACTGAACTGTAGGTGTAAGTGCTGGGTTGCTAACTGAAAGATCAGTAGTTGTGGATTTGAACCAACTTCCTTTGGGTTGGCAGCACAATTCCTGATCTGGCCACCAGAGCTCTGTAAGATAACGAATGCTGAGAGGTCTAAATACAGACTTTCTTGTAAGAAGCTAGAAGCACCCCCCCCCCTTCCAGCCCCAGAGACTTTTTTCTTGTAATTCAGGACCTGAGATAGTCTCAGACCCTGAAAAAGTGTTGTTGTTGTTGTTATGTGCCTTTGAGTCACCTGTGACTCATAGCAACCCTATGTACAATGGCCCTAAACCCTGCGATCCCATGTACAACAGCCCTAAATCTTGCGCTATCTTGTGCCAGTCTTAATTGTCCCTGACGCATCTACTCCCCATTACCCCAGTCACTGAATCAATCCACTCCGTTGAGGGTCTTCCTCTCTTGTACTGTCCCTCCACCCTTCCAAGCACAATGTTCCTCTCCAAGTACTGGTCCTGCCTTGCAACATGTCTGGAGTATGTCAGACGATGCCTCAGAATCCTTGCCTCCAGGAACAGCCTGGTTTCACCCTCACCAGGACGAACCTGTTTGTACTGGTATAATCAGTTACTCTCCACCACCACCACAGCTCAAAGGTATCAATTCTCCTTCTATCATCCTTAGTCATTATCCAGCTTTCTGATGCAGAGCAAGTAATTGCAAAGACTATGGCCAGGATCAGGTGCACCTTAGTCTCCAGATTTTCATACTTTGGAGTGGTCTCTGACATCAGACTTTCCCAATGCCATTCATCTTTTAATTTCCTCCTCTACAAAATCTTGTCAGCCCTGACCAGTTTACTCTGGTGGCCCAGTGGGCAAGAAATTGCACTGTCAAAGCAGTAGTTGCTCTGCAGGAGAAAGATGGGTATTCTCCTCCCATGCAGTTTGCAGTCCCTGAAAATCTGCTGGAGGGTTGACCAAGAGTCAATTGCAACTGCATAGCCTTAAGTGGTTTGAAGAGTATGTTAATCAAAAGGTTGGAAATTTGAATCCACCATCAAGTATCATTGTTATGCACATATTATGCCACCCCCCCCCCACGATCATGTGAAGGATCAGCCATTAATCCCCATGGCTGCCTATATTATTAGAAGTATCAGCAACATGCAGGCTACCACAGAAGTCACTACCACTTTGTCAGATCACAATTTGGTTGTAAATACATTATTAAAAAATTTTTTTAAAGAAATTGACTTGTAAATTCTGTGATTAAATTGATAGGACCTTTGTTCAACTTAAAACAGCACGAACCTGTGGAACACAGTTCTATTCTGACCCACATGGGGTTGCAGTGAATCAGAATCAACTGATTTGGGACAGCGTCCTGGCTGTAACACACAGACCGAGCAAAGAAGTGGTTCATGCAGGATCAGACATGTGGGAAGAGAGAAAGAGAGGGCTGTGGGCTGGGAAGAGATGGAGTGATTCCCCTTGGCAGCCTGGATCCGCAGCTCTCTGGAGCCTCTGACAATTGGCCAACTCCTACCTGCTGACTGGCCACTGGACCCAAGAAGTCCCCCTTTCCAGGTAGCCCTGGATGGTCAGAGAAGCCCCCTCCTTTGCAGCAGCACCCACAGTGGGGTCTCCGTGTGGATAATGAGCTCTTACAAGAGGCCTCTTCTTGGAGCAAAGAGAGAGAAAAAAGGGATTGCCTGGAATTTATTAGTCTAATTACATTTTCCTAATGCTGTTGACCCCCGCTCACAGCAGCACGCTTATCAAAGCAGCAATCTCACCAGCATTATTGGAGTTTTAATAAGAGTCAATTGGTTATTGTCCTTGCTGCGTTGGACACTGTAGACGTTAGCCCCCGGAGCCCCTTGGGAAGGCAGGAGCTTACTTTCTTTGCTGGAATATTATTTACATTAATAACAAGGATTAGAGACTTGTTTTATGTGTTTAGGAGAAGCAGAGCTGTTCCTGGTTCAGGCAAATCCCAACCACCAGTGGTACGCCTGCCAGCTCCCCTCTGAAGTTGAGAGAGGCTTAGCTGGAAGTCAGGACCCTGGGCTTTGGCTCTCCAGGCTCTGGTGTGCGGGCTGAGGCAAGTTGCCTCACCCCTCTGGTCTCTCTTATGTGCTATGAGAGGACTTGAGTAAAGACAATTAAGTGAGAATGTCTTAGCAGAGAGCAGGCATTCCTAAATGCCATTTCTGGTGGAAGTTGTTCTTGTTTGTTGTTATGTGCTGTCGAGTTGCTTGCAACTCACAGCAATCCTGTGTACAACAGCTCTGAACCTTGCTCTATCCTGAGCCAAGCTGTCTCTGACACACCTACCCCCAATACTTCAGTCACTGAGTCAAGCCTTCTCATCAAGGGTCTTCTTCTCTTGTGCTGTCCCTCTTCCCTCCCAAGCATGACATTCCTCGCCAAGGACCAGTCCCTCCTTGCAAGATGCCCAAAGTATGTCAGACAGAGCTTCAGAATCCTTGCCTCCAAGGAGCAGCGTGCTCTCACCCTCTCCAGGGTGAACTTGTTTGTTCTCCTAGTAGTCCATGGTATATTCAGGTGCATGATTAAAATGCTTGGATACTAACCAAGAGCTTGGAGGTTCAAATCTATTGAAAGGCTCCTTGTAAGAAAGGCTTGACCATCTTCTTCCAAAATAATCAGTTACTGAAATGAAAGCCTTAAGGAGCATAAGTCTCCTCTGACATACCTGGTACCTTCATGACTTAGAATTCTCTTGGTAGCAATTGTAGAATCACCCCTGCCCCGAAATAACCGAGTAAAGGAATCTGTAATGGCTAACCTGTATATGAGGGGGAGCTCTGGTGGCCTAGCAGTAAGAAGTCGTGCTGCCATCCCAAAGGCAGGTGGTTCAAATTCACCAAAGCTGCTCCTTGGAGGAATGATGGCTAATCTCCTGTGTGATGCACTGTCTCTGGAAATCCACTAGAGGGTCAGGTATGAGTCGGTTCAGACTCAATGGCACACAACAGCAACAACGGCAACAGAGGTGATTCTTTATGACCTCTTACAGACAAGGACATGCAGAAGTGGGTATTGGGAACAGCATTTGGGAAACTAAAGGCCAAGGTTCTCAGAGTTCAGCTCGTCACTGTGGGGCAGGTTGGACATGGTGGACGGTGCTTCAATCACCAGGGACTTGACAGAATTCTGCAGTTACTTAGTCTTGAATCTTGCATTTCCCCTATTCTGTTCATGCTATAAAAGCCTGAAAGATGAGCAGGTACAGCAGCCGTGCCCTGAACTGCATGAGGCACTTGGTTTTCCTACCCTTGGATCGGATGTAAGCTTTGAGGCTGTAACTCTGGGTTCTCTTGTCCACTGTGTGCCCCTTGGTCCAGACACAGCACCTGGCACGTAGCAGGTGCTTAATATCGGGCAGACACCTCCATGGGTCTTAACATGTGAGAGGAGACGTAGAAACCTAAGTGAGCTGGTGAGAAGTAAAATGGGGGAAAATCAGTTAGGTGTGGAGGAAAGAATGCTGGGGGGTTTTTAAGGAGGTCTACAGTTTTACCTTCCCCCAGGGAAGGTTCATTGAAAAGGTGACTTCTGAGTTAAGATCTCAGAGTGATTAAGGACCAAGATGTGCAGATATGGAGAGGATGAGTGGTCAGACAGCAGGAGCAACACGTGCAAAGGCCCTGGGGTAGGAATGTGTCTGCAGTGTTTGAGGAGCAGGATTGAGTTGGCATCAATAGAAAATAAACTTAGCTCACTTTAAACACGTAACTCTTTCCTATCATCATGATGAAAAGAATGATTTTCCAATCCCATTATATATTTGCATCAAAATAAGAAAGCTCATGGGGGAAAAAATACTCCTTTTAACAAAAAATAATGTTGGTTTTAATAATTAAAATTCTACACTGGGAGATAAAACTACAACTTCTCCCCCATAGACTTCAATGCCGTAAACATATTTCATCCAGTTTTTCTCAGTCTTACCCCCACCCCAATGCCAGCCTCATTCTACAACAGAATAGTCTAAAAGTATTATATTTTAGGGCAT
>NW_006399778.1:16206061-16240695 GCF_000299155.1 Elephantulus edwardii | reverse complement strand
AGAAGGGTGCAACAATGAATGAATGGAATCCCAAAATCTCTGTAGATGTTCATTGAAATGAAAAATAAACAACCTAAATTAAAAAAACAAAAACAAAAAAACCCCTACAACTTCTCCTTAAAGACATACTTTATAATAGTTTCTATAATATTAGTTATACTTAAGTACTTTTCAATTGTGTAAAACTTATTTTTCAGTTAAATGAAAGCACAAGGGTATCTACATCAAGTGAACCTTGATGGATTCAGATGTGACAAAATCAAGAGAGTGTTTTCAGCACATATGAATGCATCATTGACATAAATTCATTTCTAGCAATAGGCTAATCTTTAAAACAAAATAAATAGGATCATACTATTTCATTTTTAGTACCATAAAAAAATACAGATGGGAAACCTGAGGCTAGTTAGGATAGAATTGGCGTACAATCACCGTGCAAAATAGAAATCTGGGGCTAACATCAGGCAGGAGGTTGATCTGACAGAGGTGAGTGTGAGAGTAGCAGAGGGGCATGGGAATGGTGCCACCTCATCTACTGATTGGAGGCTGGGATCTGAGTTGTCTCTGTAAATGAACAGAGATGACTCTTAGCATGGGGATAGCCAGGAAGCTCATCAGCTGAGCACTGTGGAGGGGAAAAGCTCCTGGGTGACCCAAGTTCCTTTCTCTCAGCTGTTAATGGAAAGGTTAGTTGTTTGAACCTATCTGGAAGTTTTGAACCTATCTGGAAGTAATGAGGAAGAATGGCCTGGTGATCTGCTTCTGTAGGTAGACAAGGGTTAGAATGGACTTGACACCAATGGATTTGATTTTGGTTTTGGAAATAGAACGTTGTGGAGGAAAATTAACAGAGAGGAGAAAGCCTAGGAGATCCAGCCAGCTCAATGCCAATTGGCAGTATAAAGCTCAGGTAGATAAAGGTGGTCTCAGAAAGGAACTCATGACTGATCTGGACAAAAGATGTTCCATCCATAGGTGACAGTCCCTTTCTAAGGTCACCTGTGATCTTCTGTTGCTAAATATAATAGCTACTTCAATCTTCATCCTGATTCTTTCAGCATTGTTAAAAACACCACTCTTAAAAAAAAAAAAAGAAAAAAACCAACCCAGGAAAACAAAACCACACCACTCTTTCTCAATACACTCTTCACCTTTTGGCTTGGCTGACCCCCTCTGTTCTTGTTCAACAAGCTTCTGTTTTGGAACCTCCCTGAGGCTTCCCCCTCCCCTCCTCAATTGCCCTCCTAATACCAGACACATCTCCCCTCCCCTCGGTAATTCTCACTGTGATGGGCTGGAAAGACCAGGGCCAGTCATCTCAGCCTGGGGGCCTAGAGCTAGGATGGAAGATTCCTAGGACAGTGCAAGGAGGAAGAGCTGGTTCTACCTGGAAAAGCTGGGAGGGTGCCTGGAAGAGGCATCATTCAGTGAGAGGACTGTGAGAGGAGGAGTGTTGTCTGTTGAAGGTAGGCTGGAGGGGCAGTTGCTGCAGGCAGAAGGGCATAGAGAGAGGAGCGTGAGCACAAAGGCCCCTTTAACTGCTATTAATCTCTGAGTAATGTCGAGGAGAGGGGATCAGGAAAGGAGGCTGGAGAGGGGGCAAAAAAAATGCCATGAGTGGTCTTATACAGACTGATAATGATAATGACCTCTAGAGTATCTACCAGGTGCTTGCAACACAGTCCTTTAGTCCTCAGATTGTTTCTGCCAGGAAATGGAACTCTCTGCATTATTGATGCATTGAGGCTCAGAGAGGTTAAGCCACTGGCACTTGGCCACCCAGTGTTTTAAGTCAATGGGACAGAATATGTACCTGAGGCCAGGTTCTTTCCTTTTTGCCTTTTCTCACCGACCAAGAGTGAGCAGCTATGGAAGGCTTTGTTGTGTGCGGTAGAGTTGGGACTGACCCAGAGTTAACCTTCCAGCAGGTTTTTAGAGGTAGTAAATTGCATGGCAGAAGGTTGCTCATCCTTCTCCTACAGAGCACCTGGTGGATTCGAACCACATGCCTTTGGGATTGAAGTGAAGTTTCTCACCACTAGGCCACCAGAGCACCCTAATGAAAGGCTTTAGTGCTGGGAATAGAGAAGCACATGATAGAGATGGTGTGAAGGTCTTTGGCAGAGCAGAACCCACCCCAGAAGCCTTTGTTTCTGCCTTTTCCTTGACCATCAGTGTCCTGTCTGATGACACCACTATCGACTTGGAAGATGACTGAGATCATGGATTTTAAACCAGAATCCTGCCAGAGAACCTTTCCAGTTGCTGCATTTGACTTAGTGTTTGCAATGGGCAGTGAGACTCGGCTTTTGGGCCTGAATCCACCATGCTTCTGTCCTCGTCTCTTGCTCTCCCCTCCCCATGCAGGCCCAGGAGTCAGGGTAAAACTTGCTCATTTTGGCTCCCCTATCAGCTCCTCGGGGTTGGGATTCTTGCTTCCCCAAAGCCACTGTCTCCACAGACCAGCCCGGCTTCTTTCCACACCGCTCTCCTTCATTCTTCCTGCTTCGTGTCCCTAATGGCCTCATTTTCCCTCCCAGGCAAATTCAGTGCCATCTGCAGACTTGGCAATTTCAACATGCGTCCCTGGACCCGCTCTCTTGTAAGGCTTTTAAATAAGACTGGTTTTAACACTGCTCCCCACGGCAACTCACTTCTACACATTTCCTTCCAGAGGGGCCTATTTGTCCCTATTCTTTCCCGTTTCTAAACCAATCACCTCACCCTGGCAGAACAGCCCATCCTTTAAAAATATGAATCACGGAAGGCTTGTGCTGGGTCAGGCACTTTCACGCTTCGTGTCCCGGTTCTTGAGCAATGGAGCCCCTCCAGAGTGACAACTGGTGGCTTACATCATAGAATGCCACCTCCCCCACCCGTGGCTCCTGAAGCTCAGCGTCTCCTGCTCGCAGACACCATGTAAAATGCTTTATCCCACAGCCCCAGGCACCCATCATTCCCTCTTGTGAGCGTGTCCCGATTCTTTCACTCACCCCGCAGATAAATGTGTACCCAGAGGTAGGAGTCAGCCCTCGTGTCTCAGATCCTTGGCCTGTGACAGCAGGTATGGGAAGTAACTTTAATCTTGAGCATGAACTCTGATAAATTGGCCATGGCTTAGTGGAGCCTGGTGCAGACAGATCTCAGGCTGTGCCTGCACTGAGTGGGAAAGATGTCGTTGATTGATTAGTAATGTCTACCGTGGCTGCAGGTGAGAAGGATAGTGGTGCATGTGCTAGAATGGGCCATCTGAGGCCTTTGGCCTTTTTCCTCTTGCCTCTCTTATCATGTTACATGTTCTATAAAGTGGCATTGCTGGTGGTGGCACCTTGTGATTGCTTTGAAGCCAGAATGGGAGGCAGGTTCTGTTGGTCCCAGCTGGTTTGGGAGAACTATTGGGGAAATATCCCTGTGCTGAGACAGATGTTCATCTGAGGGCATGGGCTTTGTTAACCACAAGCTATGAGCTTCCTCTTTGGTGGGTGGGTCAGGCTGCTCCGGGGTGAACAGAAAAGGTTTATCCAGGCTCTGGGACTCTACCTCCATGCAGTGTGCCTGCTCTTCTGCAGTGTGTCTGACTGACACAGAGGGGCTAAGAGACAAAATAATTTCCTGGGACTTAACCCAGATGTCTTCCAGGCTCCTGGGGTTGAGGAAAGGAATGACATCACCCCTGGAACCCTCTAAGCTCAGGTGCTCCTATTGGGACCTTGGCCATCATTCCCTTCATCCATGCATAAAAACTCCAAAACTGATGCCCATTCGGCCTAGGGCATAATGTCAGGCATGGCTGCCAATTCAGACAAAGGCCAGTTTCTAGCAAAATGCCTACTTGCAGAACTCTTCAAGGACCCAAGAAAGTAGAATTCAAGAAATCCCAAGAAGTAGAATATAAAGGAAAGATCAGCATTCTTGGTGACCAGTCTACAGCCTAGTAACAAAGCTGGCCCCTACACTTGCTCTGTGGTATTAGGCAGTATTGCTTTTCTGTCTGAGCCCATCTTTCTCCTCTGTTTTAAGGGCAGAGGATGGCTGGAAATGGAAGAGGCTTTGCTGTTCTTACTGGGGAGGTGGCTGTTCAGGGCAGAGCTGTTCATGCCTCAGGTGGATATGTCTGTGAAAACTAAGACTTGGTGGTCTGTTCCACGAGCCTCTTTTCTCAGATACGGGATGCTTGGACTCCTGTGAAGTGATGCCTGGGCTGCTGGGGAGGAAATGCCAGAGCTAAGTGTTGAGTGTGGAGACAGAGGGACCAGTAACACAGGGCCAGGAGTCAGCATGTTTCTTGCAGGCCCCTTCTGCAACAGCCTGCCTCTCTCCAGGACTGTTTCTGCTTGCAGGTCAGGTCATAGGTTCATGGGAAAGTCTTTAGTCCCTGCTCTCCCCTTTGTCCCTACAGCTTGTCTCCTTTCTCTTCCTCTAGAGCCTATCTCTACCTGAGATTCTAGCCATGCTCAATGATTCTCAGCTCCTCCTCTGATTTCTTCTCCAAGTGGTTCACATCCTCTGGCAGAGGCCGTGGAACACAAGCCTGGCGACCTGCTTCTGAAAGGTCACAACTTGGCAGAAGCCAGGAGTCAGTTCTGCTCTGCACACCCAGAGCCACCCGTCTCAGAGGAAGCTAACAACTGTGCGGTTGCACTTGCCTATCCGTCTTCTGCATCTCTTCCCTCACCTTCTGCCCTTATCCTCTTCTCACCTCCTTCAACACCCAGCTTATGTGCGTAGCCTTAGAGGGCCTTCTCTGACCTCTGCCCTAAAGTTGCACTGGGCTTGCTTTAGATGCAACCTTCAAGCCCCTCACTTCCCCCCTCTCCCCACTAAAGCCCTTTGCCACATTGATGAGGCTTGACTCCTGCTCCACCACTTTGTCACTCTTGAGTTTGCAAAATGCCTTCCTGCTCTCCTTCTCCAAAAGGAGATGATCCTTGTATTGCAGAGGATAGGGTAGGCCATGCGGCATCAATAAACAAGTCCTGGAATCTCAGTGCCTGGAAATAGCCATGTCTGGTTCTTGGCTGTGCAGAGTCTTCTGTGAATTGGGTGACTCTCTTCCATGTAGTTTCTCAGAGATCCAAGGAGGCTTTGACATGTGCCACCATCTCAATCCAGGACATGAAGTGGCCCACTGGCCTTTAAATGTTTTCATTCATGAGTGTTCTAGAGCAGATCTGTGTCACATGGTCCCAACTGGGCCTGAGAAGTTAATCATGTGTTGAGAAGTGGGATCTGGATATGGGTCAACACTAGGAAATCTACCCCAGTCTGTGAACAATTAAGAGCCTTTGGTTTAGTGACTCCAAGTAGCAAAACAGTGACATTAGCCTTTTTGTTGTTGTGTACCATCAAGTTGGAACTGGCCCATAGCTGACCTTCCCACTAGGTTTTCAGAGGCAGTTAATCACACAGGAGGAGATTGCCCATCCTTCTACTGTGGGCAACTGATGGATTTGAACCACGTGCCTTTGGGATTGCAGCACACAGTTTATAGCTTAGCATGTTGTTAATTACAATTGAATTTGCTCCCAGGTAATAGAGACCTCATTCCCATGATTGGTCATGGATCAGACTTTAGACTTTCGTCAGCTGATTCAGAATGAAACTGTGAGGACTTCCTTTATTTTATTTTCTTTTTTTTATGGAGAAGTTCCTCTAAAACATGTATGGCATCACAGCAACAGACAGGCAGGTGGTGATTGTGTATATGAGGGGCATTGACTGGGAATTGAACCTGAGTCTCCTGCAGGGAAGACCAGAGTCCTACCACTTGAACCACCAATACCCTTGATAGTAGACTAGTTGAGTCTTGTAATGCCTCACACCTAATACTGCAGATGGGAAAGCGGAAGCGGAGAAAGGGTGGGGTCTTGCCTGCCACGCCTGGAGCGTCTGTAGAGAGACCAGCAGTCAAGCACTGAGCCTCCTTGTTTTTCTGACATATTGTTGCTCTGGACTCCTGTTGTCTGCTCCTGTTTGTGGGTTGCAGGTAGAGATGGGGCGTCATTTCTGGGGCTCTTAGGAAATTATTTTAAGTCCTTGGAAAGCAAATTAGAATTTCAAACCATGCTGCCCTCTTGAAAGCAGACTAGGGGAGTGTTAGAAGTAATTTAATTTTTTCTTTGTTTTATTAATTGCATGTGGGAGGGGAAGGGAGGGTGTGGGTGGATGGGGTCTGGGTTGCTGGCTGCAGTGGGTGGGTTGATGGGACCAGCTCTGCGTTGGGGGCATTGAAGGAAGAGCAGGCATGGGGATGGGGGTCAGAGGCTCATCTGTCTGGGACACACTGATGTTGTAGGGCCTTAACAGTAGCCAGAGGAGTATCCAGGGAGCTCTGACTTGCAGATACCACTTGGGAATCTGCTCATTCGCACAAGGAGGTTCTAAGCTGCTTCAAGTGGCAGAATTACTGCCTTCCGTGTGAGCTCTCATGGCCTATTGGTAAGGAATTGAATTGTGCTGTCAATCCAGAGACATGTGCTTCAAATCAGCCAGCTGCTCCACGTGAGAAAGATGGTCAGTTAACTCCCCTGCAGTTTGCTGCTTCTAAAAACCCTCTGGAGTTGTGGGACAGTTCTGACACACTGGTACACAACAACAACAATAATGACATGTGAGAGATCCAGTCCAGTTCTTGCTCAGTGGACCTCATGTGCAGCCACCACGTGTCTTTAAATGGAGACTTGCATATCGCTAGGAGGTGGAGTGGGTTTCAGTGGAGTTTCCAGATTAAGATAGACTAGGAAGAAAGACCTGGCAATCTACTTCTGAAAATCAGCCAGCCACAGTCCTCTGGGTTATAATGGTCTGATCTGCAGCTGGTCATGGGGGTACAGGACTGGATAATGTTTTGCCTCATCATATATGAAGTCAATCATGGTGCCTGTGGGGTTGACACAGCAGCTCACAAAAACAGCTATCTAAGGTCTATAGTCTTTCTCAGCTTGGGAGACCACTAGGAGTGGACTTAAAGAGGGCTGCAAATCACCTAGGTGCATACATAGAATTATGCTGAGTGAAATATCTCAGTCACAAAAGGACAAATACTGCATAGTGCCACTGTTGTAAAATGGGACGGACATCGGGGTTCAGGGGAGACTGGGAAAGATGGGATAAATAATGTGTACTGCATTGAAACAGATGAGGGAGAAACTGTTTAAAAGGGATATGTGATTAGGTATTATTGTCATGACAGGAGTCCAGAACGAAGGCTGCACAGTGGAGTGGACCTGGTGGGAGGGATTGTATGCCAATGAAAGAATTTTTCTTTTACTTTTCAAAGAGAAGAGTGAACTGGAGGGGGGGAGGAGTGGGCAGGGAGAAAAGTGCAACAGTGAATGAATGGAAATCCAAAGTCTCTGTAAATTTTCATTAAAATTAATAATAAAAATAAGAAAGAAGACCCCAAAAAAGCCAGTATTAAAAAAAAAAGAATTCTATGCATAATCCTCCACCTAAAAAAACACATAGCCTTCTTTGATTTAACAGAGACTCCAAAGATTCAGAGGTGCGCCCTTGCAGGCAGCATCTCTGGAGGTGGAATATTGCAACAAAGGACAGGACACAAGAAGCACAGACAGGAGGAGGGATCTGGAGAACGGGTCTCCATAAAGGACCCTGATGGACTGAAGAGGAGACTGGATGTCCTGGAGAGGCGGGGTCAGGGGTCAGACCCAGGGCTCAAAAGTATCTTTAAGAATGTGACTTTCTCTACTTCTTCTCCCACCCTTGCCAAATGTACATAACAAATGCTACCTTTGGTGTACAACACCAAGAGGTATCTTCCTCTTCCACGTCAGTCCTACCACCAGACCTGCAAGGGCCCCTGGAAAGGAAGCTCTGCCTGAGAATAATGCTAGAAGGATGGCACACAGGAAATGACATTAGTCACTGCAGGATTCATGTCGGATTTGGCAGGGGTGGCCTGAGAGAGGCCGTCACAGAGCCCGTGGTGGTGAGGATTATGGGATAATGTGGGTGAAAGGGCTCTCTGGTTTGAAGAGTAAAATTACTTATTGTATAGGGGTTTTGGGTAAAACTGTAGAAAGCCATTTCTGCTCGCGATAGGGAAAAAATTAGGAAATGGCAGAGAAAGCAAATGGAGGAAAATTCTTTCAAATCTCCTTATTCACAGGTAGCCATGGTCACCGTCCTTGCTGTGTCACCCTCCTGCGTTTTCCTCAATATGAATGGGATTGTAATATATTGATATGTAACAGTGTCATTCACTTTGTAGCCTCAAATGTTTAATACTTTCTGTGTGAACGTGTGCTCAAGTGACAGATGCTTGGCAGCATTCATACTGGCTGCATAAAGTTTTGTGATCCAGATAGACTGTAGCAACCAATCTTCTATTATTGGTCAAATTGCTTTGTTTCATTTCCTTTTCAAGAAACAGTTCTGCACTGAACACATATGCATGTGTGTTTATGTGTGTTCACACCCATACACGCTGATGGTACATTGTAAACTGGAGGCCTTAATTGTGTTGTTGTTGCATGTTGCATGCTATCAAGTCAGAACCATCTCAGAGCTGACCCTCCAGTGGGTTTTCAGAGATAGTAAATCACATGGGAGGAGGCTTCTGAAGAGCAGACGGTGGATTTGAACTGCATGCCTTCAGTATTGTGGCACATCTTCCAGAGTTCCCTCTAAATCATAATGCACGTTCCTAAAGCATGCATTCTGAAAGCCTTGGCTTGGTGATGGATTTGTGAAGCTGATCTTTGGCTCCCCTGTATCTAAGTGCAGAGGAGCCCTGAGGGAAGGCTCGTTCGTGTATTGGCTTTTATGGACCCTGTGATCCTAAGTGGCTCATGTATCAGATTGTGCTGGAAGGGTCTCTGGGAAGGCGGTGCTTGCGATTTTAGATCTTCATTATTAATGTTTGCATCTAAATGGAATGGAAGAACAGGAGTCTCATTACTGTTGCCCTTTGGGTCTCTAGCTTCAGCAACTCTGGTCTCTTTACCCAGGGCTGAGCTAGCCTGTCATCTGTCTTCATGCTGAAGGGCTCTAACACCACAGGCAGTGCTGTTGAAGGTGTTGTTTTAGGCCTCTTCTGCAGTAAGCACCTTCTCTCTTCACTTCCAGACCAAGAAATAACTGTTCTCTGGGGAGCATGACTGCTGAACCCCTCAGAACCAACCAAACTCATTCTCACTGAGTCATTTCTGACACATAGCAACCCTCAGAAATCCTTTAGGTTTCTAAGGCTGCAATCTGTATGGGAGCTGTGGTGGCCTAGTGGCAAGAAGCTGCACTGTGATCTCAAAAGCGTGTGGTTCAAATCCACCAACTGCTTCATGGGGGGAGGATGGGTACTCTTCTGTGCAGTTTACTGCCTCTGAAAACCCACTGGAGGGACAGCTATGAGTCAGTTCCGACTTGACAGCACACCACCACCGCCACAACCAACAATCTTTATAGAAAGAGCCCTGATAGCATAGTGAATAACATAACAGGCTGCCAAGCAAAAGGTCAGTAGTTTGAAGCCACTAGAAAGATGGGCAGTAAAACCTCAGAAAGTCAATGGAGGGCCAGTCTGAGCCAGTAATGACTCAACAGGAGTGGGTTTGGAAATATTTATGGAAGCACATTGCTACATCTTCTTTCAAGGAGCAGATGATGAGCTTGAATCACTGAACTTCTGGTTAGGAGCTGAGAGCGTAACCACTCTGTGATAGGCTGCACTGCCTGTAGTCTTGCAGTAAGCACGGTCTGGATGGTTTGGAGGCCTGGGAACTGGATGGACTAGGTGGACCTTCCAGGCTCCATCTTGCATCCTGCTGTGGAGCCGGGGCGTATTACCTAACCATTTCTGGCTTTGATGATTTCGTGTCTGATGAGGGAGGCACACTCCCTTGGGGAGCCTGCAGGGAGGGGGAGAGTGCTAGTCACCTGCGGGTGACAAAAAAAAAGGACCACATGCTTCTCATCTGTTTGGAAGAATGATTTCTAATAACCAATTTTCCCAGGAGTTGCTGCTCTTCAGAAATAGAATTATTCAGAAATTGAACTTTTATTCTTCTTGTCTCCTTTTTCTTTTCTTGAGAGCAATATAGAACAATAGGAAAGAAATTGAGCCCTTGCTCCCTGCCAGGTACTTTTCTAAATGTTCTGTATGTCTGAACTAATTTAACTCTCTTGAGAGAAGGACCGAGCTTCTCCCCGTTGCACAGGCAGAGGAGGCTGAAGGATAGGGTGTGTCAGGAGCATGGACTGTGGAGTTTGATGACACAGCATGGTCTTGGGTACCCAGCAGAACTGGCTTGAACATTCATTGAGTCCCTTACTTGCTGTGTGATTTTGGAGTCATAAGATGGAAGTAACACTTGCTTTTGATGGGATTGTTGATAACACTTCAACACCTGGCCATGTGTGCAAAATGTTTGGTAGCAGATGCGTAGCAAGCCAAAGGTTTCATTGTGAAATGTGGTACTGATTTGCGATAAGAGGATTTGGACCATCCCTTTCTGTGCTGGGGGCAATGAGAGCAACCATCTGAACAGGCTGTTGGGAGGTGTAAAAGGGTAGAAGTAATAGTAATGATTGTAATAACATTAGAACCTGTCTAACTTTAGGGGGCATAATGTGAACTGTTCTAGAAAGTAAAGGAGGTCAGTTATACTTCTGCTCACCAACCCCCCTCCTCCCCTTAATCCCAGCTTTGCTAATCCATGGTAATGGCCACACAGAACTCAAAAGATTATATTTACAGCATGTAGTTTATTAAGGAAGTAACAAGATATAACTCGGGATCAGGAGCATGTAGGCACCTAGAGCCTACCTTCTTCACTGAAGGACAGGTGTCTCAGCTCCTCTCAGTTATGCAGGCTTCTTCTCAGACCTTTGAGGACAGGATTCTCTTGATCTTGCCCCTTGCTTATCTTGGCTCGACCTCTTATCTCTTCTGGACCTTGTGCCACCTACATTATTAAAGCTCTCAAAAGACGATATTAGAGCTTTTAAAGAAGCTTCCTTACTCCCCTCCCCCTTCTTCCTTCTTCCTTCCATCTGTTTTTCCTGCTTCCTCTACTCCTGCTTTTCTGTCTCCCAAAACCTCTGAGGGGCTAGATGCTTTAAAAAATAGAAAATCTATTAGATTCAAAGCATAGCTTTCCCACTAGAAACACTAACTGGCCAATCCCCTTTCAGTAGGCCACAGACACATCATTTGCATAACAAGTTACATCTCGCCTCATTTGCATAAAATGTTACAACAACTTCATTTGCATAGTCTATTGACCAATAGCTGCAAGGAGCATACCAGTCACAGTGCAGGCTGCTGCTGAGAACCAGACAAAAATTTATGAAGCCACAATTTTGTTCAAGGAAATGTCAATAAACTTGGAAAAGAACAAGACTTCTGGGGTAGAAAGTGAGGTGAAAGGTTACTCCTCAAAAGTTAATAGGAGAAATCTCTCAAGCTGTTTCTCCAAAGAACCAAAGTAAAAGGAATAAAGTAATTTATTTCACCACAGGATTAAGTGAGCAGATACAGGTGTACAGGTGGTGTCCTCTGAGTAGTTGAAAGCTTAAATGTTCTCTGCCCTCTCCAGCTCCTTACCTGTTTCCTCAGGTTTTGTGCATCAGCCCTTTGTCTGTGCTGTGACAGGGATACACGGAAGGTCTTTTGTCCCCAAAGACGACCCATCCAAATAACTGTAAGTAATTTATGTCTGCTGTTCTTCAGCATGAACTCCCCAGGTGGTGCACATGGTTAGTGTGCTCAGCTGCCAACTGAAAGGTTGGGGGTTTAAGTCTACCCAGAGGTACCTCAGAAGAAAGTCCTGGTTCTCTGCATCTGCAGAAATCAACCATTGCAACTCTGACACACACTGGGTTGCCCCAACTCAAAGTTAATTCATAAGCAACTGGTTTAATGGTTATCCATCAGCCTCATAGTGATTTCTGCTTTTCTTGGTATGCATTTCCATCACTCTTTGCCAAACCCTGGAGTTGATTCTGACTTGTGGTGACAGAGAGGAACTAACTTGCAGGATTTTCTTAGCTGTGCTCTTTAGGGAAGCAGATCATCACCAACTCCTTCTCTCATGAAGTCCCTGGGTGGGTTCAAACAGCCTACCTTTCTGTTAGCAGGTGAATACTTACTTAATCCTTGTGTCTCCAGGGCTCCTTCCGATTGAATATAGACCTTTTCACATTTTTTTCCACATTCTTCTAATTATGCAAAGATGTACTGAATGCTTTTACAGTACTGGAACTTTTCTTATTCAACAATGCCCTGTAGATATCTTTTGACACCAGCAGCTACTGCTCTAGTGCATTAATAAACTTAAAAATTTTTCTATTAAAACATGTAATGAAAATGGCTACTCTTTTTTCCATGTACAATTTACTGACATTAACTTCATTTACTATGTTGTGCAGTTAACCACCACTGTTTCAGGAATTCTTCCAACATCCTTAACAGAAATTCTGTCCCTCTTAAGCAATTACCCTCATCATTTCCCCTTTCCCACCCATCTCAGGTAACCAGTAATAAATTGTATGGATGTGCCATTTCTGGCTATTTCATTTAAATGAGGTCATGTAGTATTTGTCCTCTTGTGTTGGGTTTACTTCTCTGCTACATCCTTTACACAGCTGTATAATATTCCAGAGTGTAGCTGTAGTAGAATTGATCATTCCTTATTGGTTGGCATTCATTTCATTTTTTTGTCTGTTACCATGATAAACAATGCATAATGTCCTTATGTAAGCCTGTGTGCATACCCCCCCAAACCCCTCTCCCCATTAGGTACCTGTGTCATTATTTCACTAGAGTGTAATCCCAGGAGTCAGATTTCTGGGTCAAAAGGTTTGTGTACTTTTAATTTTAATATCTTTTGGCAGCTTGATTTCCCCAGAGGTTGGAACACTGCACATTTATACCAGTAATTTGAGAGTCGTCTCTCCTTCCTATCCTGCCAATGAGATGTGCTATTGGTCTTGTTAGTTTTGACCGGGCTGAGAAGTAAAAAGCCATATCTCATTGTTACTTATAATTTGCATTTCCCTGATGAGCAGAGAGACTGAGCAGCTTTTCATCTGTTTGGCTGTTTGGACTCGCTCACTTGTGAATTGCCTCTGCAAATCTTCGGCTCATTCTTCCCCAGGTTGTTTGTTCCCCTGTCTACTTGTCGAGACTCTGTAGGGCATCCATATTAACCCTCGTTTTTCCTTCTGCATAGCACTTACTGTGCCAAAGATAGTGTGTTTCCTTTACCTTTGTATGCAGAACCTTTTGATGTGTGAGGATTGAGGATTGTTATGTGGTTAAAAATACCCGTCTTCTGTGGTTCCTGGGCTTCCAGCCTCGGTTAAGAAGGCTTCATCACCCACGCATGTTTGGTTTCCTTCCACCTCAGTGGTTCATTTGAACAAACACTTATCAAGTGGTTCATCTGCCCCAGGCCTTGGACTGCACGCTACTGATACCAGATAAACAAGATCTGGTCCCGCCTTCCTGCAGCTCAGTGTCTTAGCAGATGATTACAGCGAGTGGTGCAGGGCACAGGCTGTGGGTGGGGGACACGGAGTGCGGGTGGGGAGTTCTGCTGCCTCAACGCAGAGCTTTGTGGTGAGGACACAGGTGTGAGGTTTGATGCCTTGGGCTGTCAAAGCAACCGACCCCCAGGAAGGACATGGTCCTTCATGGACCACCTCACCTTTTCACCCTTCTCTGCACGTCTTGTTGGGCCCTTCCCGAATGAGGATTGAGTTAGCCAGGTGAAGGAGGGTGGGGAGATTCATGAAGAAAGGTGCATCACGAGGGCTTGTCCTATCTGTGACACAGGAAAGGGTGAGTGCAGGGGAGGAATGAAGGGCGTGCCACCACACTGCAGGACTGCAGGTGGACAGGTGCAGAACAGATACAATGCCCAATGCCCAGGGTCAGTGGGGACAGGGTGAGAGGAAATGAGGAGAGTTGGGCTGGTGGCACTTGGGACATTTATCTCCTCTCTGGTGCATCTGAGGCAGGAGGGGAGAGATAGGGCCTGTGCCTGCCCACTGACCACCCTTTGTGCCCCCTGGCTATTGACTTCCCTTCAGTGATGGTCGACAGAGTGGGGTGCCTGTCCCCGTGGGAGGGATTGTGCAAGCAGATTCACTGGCGTGCAGGGAGACAGAATTAGAAACTTCCATTTCTATTTCTGCTCGCATCTCCTCCTCTGAAGGTGTATTTTTGTGTATGTTTAATGATGTACATAATATTAGGAAGGCAGTGCATGTTTATAATTATAAACAAATATGTACGGGGACATGGGCGCAGTCAAACCTTTGGAGGCCACTAGTCTTAATGGAAGGAGCTGTTGGAAATCCTTTGTCTTCCAGCCTCAGGTGACCCCTGCCACACCCCTGAGAATGTGGGAGCCACTGGTGTCAAAGGTGGACTGTTAACGTGAGCAGGGGAAACCTGGAGAAGGGCTTCCTGGGAAGGAAATAACATCTGCTGTACATCTCGTGTCATTGGGTGGTGCAGAGTGGTTAACAAGTAGGTTGCTAACTATGAGGTTGGAGGTTCAAATCCGCCCAGAGTGACATTGGAAGAAAGGCTTGATGATCTACTACTTGGAGGGAAAAGTTAGCCATTGAAAACCCTGTGGGGTTCCACAAGGAACAGGGCACAGAGGGCAGCCAGGAATTGGAATCAGGTCCACAGCTTGTTTACTGGTACACTTGTACAAGTACTAGCTTCTTCCCATCTCCCAACTTCTAAAAGCAGCTCCCTCCCAGTTCCTCTCCCATTTTATTGTGTGTGTGTGTGTGTGTGTGTGTGTGTGTGTGTGTGTGTGTGTATGATGTGTATATATATATGTATATATAGGGACCTCTGGTGCCCTAGTCTATAGGGAGTTGCATGGTTAACCCAGAGGCCACACCACTCTGTGAGTTCAAATCCACCAGCTGCTCTGAGGGAGAAGATGAACAAGCTCCTCCCATTTGATTTATAGGCTGAGAGACCTGTTGCAGGGTCAGCTATGAGTTGGTTTTAACTTTATAGAAAGGGAGTTGTTTTTTGTTTCTCCTTTAGAGACTATCTTACAATTTGTAGTTACTTTGTTTAAATTTTGGGCCATTTTCTTCACTGGATTGTAAGCTTCATGAGAACAAGGACTGACCCTCTTAGCCTGTGCGGGATCCGCGGCAACCATACAGCGCCTGACACACTCAGGACATCTATACAGCCTGAAAGATGAGTGGTTTGAGTACATAATAGCTGATTTCCATGGTCCATCAGGGTGTGTTTTATTATCTCCATTTTGTAGGCAAGAAACTCAGGTTCAGAGTGATTGAGTAATTTACTCTTGATCACACAGCTCTCTGGATAGCAGGGTGGGAAGAAGAGATGCCATATTTTCGGAGTACCTACTAAATGCCAACCTCTCCTCATACCTTGAAAAGATCTTGTTGGCAACAAAGATCAAGCCCTGTTCACAGAAGGGGAAAGTGAGGCTCACAGAAGGGATGTAACTCATCCAAGTCCACACAGTAAGTGGAGCTGGGACTTGAACTCTGATCCCTTCTCACCACCTTCATAGTGATTCCTCTCTTCAGTATTTTTCAGCTCAGTGGGCTGGTGGCTCTGAGATCCTGAAGGCTCAGGTGGGTATGAGCCGACCGACCGGTGGCGTTGCTGGCAGGCCCCTCACTGGGAAGTCCCTGGGATGCTGGTCCGAGGGTGCAGGCCCCAGCTGATTCGCCTGCCTGATGAGGAGGGTGATGTTTTATGCATGGCGCCTAATTTTGCCCTGGCAGACTCTGGCTATATTTAACACCATTAATCATTATTGTTGGCTCCCAGGGGGATAGATCCTTGATTAGTGTCAGAAACACATCACATGAGAAAGAGAGAGGGGAAAAGAAGAGCTCACCCCCAACCTGATTTCTTCCAACTGGAATCAAGACGTGTGGTTCACGGCGCCGTCTGCCCGCCATCTGTGGTGTTCGTGACTCCCAGTTTCCTTGGTTAAGGGAGTCCCACCCTCGCCAGCCCGCCCTTGCCAACCCTCTTGGCACCTCGGTGCCCCCGCCGCCTCTATAGCAGAGCAGGCGCAACTCAGCCAAATGAGGACAGCTGCCTGCGCTTGAGCTCCTGAGACAGCGAGACAGAGAAGGAGGCACTTAGTAGACACCGTCTGTATGCATGTGTCGCTCCTCCATCCGATTGCTGTCACATTGATTTGAACTCACCGCCCCCCCCCATGTTTGTCAGAATGGACTGGGGAACAGGATTTTTGATGGCCGATTTTTCAGGAGTGGGTCTGAAAAATCTACTTTGTTTTCAACGTGATGGTTTTTTCTGAGGTGTCTCTTGGGTGGACTTGACCCTCCAAACATTCAGTTAGTAGACAAGTGTTGGAACTCCTTGCACCACTCAGGGACCCTGTGACTCTCTACCTGCTGTATCCATTTCCTCCACCTCTCACTTTCTTAGAAGGGATGTTTTAACTCTTTCTTGACAGTGAGGGAAACTGAGGCCAGAGTCAGAGTTCATAGGCTTCTGTTTCAATATGTGGGAATGCACCCCCCCCCCTTTGCAGAGAATTGTCAGAAAGCTTTTCATTCATGTGCTATGCATCTGAGAGCTGGACAGTGAAGAAAGATGACTGAAGAAGAATTGATGTTTTTGAGCTGAGGTGTTGGAAGAGAGTACTGCATATCGCATGGACGGCCAAAAGAAGGTGCAGCCAGAGTGCTCTTTGGAGGCAAGGATGACTAAACGTCGTCTCACGTATTTTGGGCTTGTTGCTCGGAGAGGCTATTCCTCGGAGAGGGACATTATTCTTGGGAAGGTGGAAGGTCGGCACAGGAGAGACCCTCAACCAAGTGGATTGACCAGTGACTGCAGCAATGGGCTCTAGTGTGCTAGAGATTGTGAGGATGGCCCAGGATAGGACAGGGTTCAGATCTGTTGTTCATAGGGTCACTGTGGGTCATATTCGACTCAGTGGCATCTAACATCAACAACAACCACCAACAAAAGCTATGTAACCACGTGCTTTTACTCTCAAATACCCCAAAGGGTGTTCAGGTTGTGCAAGAGACTCTAGTCTTTTTTATAACCAAATGTGAACATATCCAGAGACTACATCCAGAGTGCTTCTTGCAAATAATGATTTTCTGTTCCATTTGGGCCAGGAATCTCTGGGTGCTATAATGGTTGGCTGCAAACTAAACGTTTGACAGTTTGAGTCCACCTGGAAGAAAGGCCTGTTGCTCTATTTCTGAAAAAGAAGTCGTGTAAAAAGCCTGTGGTACGCATTTCTGTTCAGACACACAGGGGGTGACAGTAGACTGGATATTTTTCTGCTTTGGGCTTTTGGTTGGTGACTGGATACTGTTCCTGATGCATCTCCATCCGCCTCGCAGTCCCCCAGGGTGCTGCTGTGTTCAACCTGACCCAGAGGCAGTGCTAGCCGTGGTTCTGCTGTTAGCAATGGCCTTTCCCCACATACCTCTGGGACTTTGCTTTGCAAAAAGCCTTTCCCCAGCAGGAGAGAAGAGAGAGGAGAAAGGCAACGAGAAGGTAAGAGCAGAAGATAAACACAGAAGTCTTGTCATCCCTATCATTTATCCGCCAGGGATGGTGGCCCATTTGAGACCAAGGAGAATCAGACAGATGGAGTGGGGGAAGGACCCAAGAAACACATCCCATAAGAGGACACAGTGTCTTTCTGTGTCCAATAGGACTCTCCCACTTGGCTTACCAGAGCCTGATCAAGGTTCCTGTGTATGGAGGTGGGGAAGGGAACAGTCACTCTCTGGTTCATATCTGTGTTCTCAGCACTGAAAAGTATTTTGGTGGTATTAGCTGTCATCGAGCCTTCATCAGCAGAATGAAACATTGCCCAGTTCTGTGCCATGGCCGTGGCAACTGTGCGCTTTGTATGCTTTCCAGCCCGATGCAACTTGCCTTCCAGGGCCACATGCATAGCTTGGTGCTATTACAGGTTCAGTTCTAGACTGCCACAATAATGTAAATACTGCAATAAAAAACAGCTCTCAAGAACCTGTGGTTCCCAGTGTATACAAATGTTTTCACTATCCTTGTAGCCCTGGTGGTGTAGTAGGTTAAGAGTTGGCCTCTTAACTGAAATGTTGAGTTAGAAACCACCAGTCGCTCTGCAGGAGAAAAGTGAGGCCATCGTCTCTTGTTAAGTTGGCAGCTCCAAGGAAGGTCACACTGAGTCAGGATTGACTCAGCGGCACTGAGCTTTGGATTTGTAGTCTGTTAAGTGTGCAATAGACTTGTGGAAAAGTTGAAATATTAGAAGAATTACCAGAATGTGACAGAAACATGAAGTGAGCATGTGCTGTTGAGAAAAAAAATGGTGCTGATAGAATTGTTTGATACACGGTCACCTCAAACCTCCAATTTGTAAAACGCACAGTATCTCTGAAGCTCTGTAAAGTGAAGAGCGAGAGAACGAGGAATGCCTTTAGATCAGACACTGTTCTGTTGTGATGATAAGATTTTCATGGCTGATTCTCTGACGCAGGCTACACGCAGGCTACAAGGCCTCCTTTCCTTTTCCTTCTTAGTCTGAAACCCTCCCTCCATGGGTGACCCTGCTAGTAATTGAAATATTGATGGGATAGCTTCCAATATCAAAGCAACGTGCAAGCCACCACAGTAGGACAGACTGACAGATGGGTGGTGGACAGGCTTTTTACTCCAGGGAACTAAAGCAGGTGGTGGAACTGTGGGTCCTTTGCCAAGTCCTCTGTGTCTGCCCTGCCCGTGTCTGCTCTGTTCCAGGGTCTGGTGAGTTTCTTGTACAATTGAGGAGTTGCATACAGTGCAACATGAGATCAGAAGCCAGCCAAGGATGGAGAGGATTTTTCCTAAGCAGTGCTGGGTGCCACTGTCTTCTGTGCTTACGATTCAGAGTCCCTGGGTTGGACTGTTCTCAGGACCCTTAACCCTAATGTGTTCAATTCCTACGGCTTTCCATTGAGCTGATACTGTGGGATTCCCCAGTTGAGACAGAGGTTTGGCTCACTGGCACCCTCATACCCTTAAGCATGTAGAACAGGCTTTGTTAGCACCTACTATGTACGGAGCTTTGGTGGCCTAATGGTAAGAAACTGTGCTGCCAGCCTGAAGGCATGTGGTTCAAATCCGTCAGCTGCTCCAAGGAAGAAATACGGGGGCATTCTCCTCCCATGTGGTTTAAGGCCTCTGAAAATCCACCAGCGGGTCAGCCACACAACAACCGTGCACACAAGGAGCTCCGGTGGCCTAGTGGGCAAGAGGTTATGTTATGCCAACTCAGAAGCTGCTCAAATTCACAGGCTGCTCCATGGGAGAAAGATGGGGCCTTCTCCTCCTGTGTGGTTTACTGCCTCTGAAAATCCACTGGAGGGTCAGCTATGGGTCGGTTCTGCCTCAATGGTACTCAACAACAACACAACAGCTGTGCGCACCAAGAGCTCTTGTGGCCTGATGGGTAAGGAGTTACGTTGCCATCTCTAAGGCGTGTGGTCCAAATCCACCAGCTGCTTCATGGGAGAAAGATGGACAGTCCCTCTCACTTGGTTTACTGCCTCTGAAAACCTGCTGGATGGTCGGCCATGCGTTGGTGCTTATTCAGCGGCAGTAAGAGTTGAGACCGTGCCCAGGAGGCAGTGGTGCTTTGGCGCTAGAAGCCCCCCTTCCCTCCAGGTAGACCTGGCTTAGATTCTCGTGAGGGAACCTCAGGCACAGGTGCCACCCAGTGTATTTAGTTATGGTGCTTACGAGGTCTCAGCCGACCTTCCAGACTAAGATGGAGTAGGAAGAAAGTCCTGGTTGTCTGCTTCTGAAAATCAGCCAGGGAAACTCCTGTGGATCACAGCTGTCTGGTTTAAAACCACTTCTGGTGATGGCGCAGGACCAGGGAGAGACTGTCTCTGTTATGCACGGGGTCCCTGTGTGCTCACGGCATCTCTCTGGTAGCTGGCAACAACCATGCTCCTACCATGCAAAGTGCTTCGTCCGTGACTGGTTTACCGAGGGTAAAAATGGAAAAGTCTTTGTTTTTTTTTTCCTACTGATTCCTTTCTTGGACCTACGTGACCTTGGGCAGATTTCATTATTTCCAGGCCGTTTCCAATTATTAAAACGTAGCACAGGCTGTCTCAGAGCCGCCAGTCTCAGGTTTCAGTGAAAACTCTCCATTCCACTCCCACCCCCATGCTTTTCCAGCCTCCTCTGGGAGGTGGAAGGAGGGAGCAGAGACTCACTTTTCTTTTGACCAAGCAGGTTGCTGTGGGTCAGGGCCATTCACCCTGGGTTCTGCTTGGTTTCATCTACCCTGGCTCCCTTTGCTGCTGGCACCTCTTGGATGCTGTCCCTTAGTGAGATCCGTTCCTTTGCCACCTCTCATCACGTTCTGCCTCTTCTGTGTGTGGGGTGTGAGTGTGTGGGGAGCACTGGTGGGAAGTGGGTTCTGGTAAATCCTGGCTACTTTGACAGTTCTTTTCACGAATCTGGAGGTGCTTGTCCTTCCTTACCCTTGTTTCCACTTCCGCTCTAATCCCAGAATATTGGGGAAACACCCAGGTACATGTATATTTGGCTGAGTACCCCCCCCCTTTTTTTTCTTGCTAACTCCTTGCAGCAACACTATTTTGTTTGTCGGATTATTCCTGTGGACAGGTGAGAAAACAGAGGCTCAGAGAGGTGCAGTCTCTTGCCCAAGACCACCAGCAATGACTGGCAGGGTTTGACTCATCTTGAAGTCTTGGGTTAAAGGCCAGGATTATGGAGTTTGAGTTCCTGCTTTGTAATCTCAGCTTCACTGTATCATAGCCCGGTGAGCTTCAGCAGAGTTATTCAACCGTCTTTGCTTTGGTTTCTTCATCTGTAAAACAGGGATGACAATGAACAATGGCACCTAGCATTGCTGCGAAGATTAAATATATTAGACTCCTGGACCCATTTTTGTATTTGTCACTAGGACTGTGCCGGTGCCCTCCATCAGCTGTGCTGGGTCCTTGGGCCCCACAGGAGAAATGACTTACAGGCTGTGAAGCCTGAGAAGTATAAACTATTGAGCAACGAGCAGTCAAATGATTGTGTTTTCTTTTTTGCTTTGGCTACTAGGAAACTCAGTCAAATTGCAGCAGGTATATGGGCCTCCTGGTCTCATCGTGTGTTCCCTTTGCTGTAATATTTAAATTTCTTTTTTATGGTTATTTAATATAATATTGGTGCTCTGGTGACCTAGTGGCAAGAAGCTATGCTGTAGTTAGTCCCCAGCGGCACACCAAGGATGAACTGTGGGCAAGGTAGGAATCTTAAGAGAGGGCCTCTGCCAGAGAGTGTCCAGTCCTTACTTCTCAGGATAAAGAAGAAAGAGCATTTTTAAAAACTGAGCCGCTCTTGTGGGAATGGCTAATAATATTAGCAATTTCTTTTAATCCTTTGTATGCTGAAGTGATATACTGGGAAAGTGTGCCAAAAGGGAATTACCTAATAGATCTCTGTATCAGGGTAGTATTAATGGAAATAAAAAAACCCCCTCAGATGAGATATTTGAACAGTACAGACAGTGATTACACTCAGACAGATGGTCAAGAATCTGTTGTGAACCTCCTTCTAGCCAAGTCTCCACCTTTGGTGACCCCAGGCACGATGGAATGAAATGATACCCAGTTCTGTGCCATGGCCTTTGATGGTCTGTGGTATGGACCTTTGCTGTCCATTGCGTATTCATTGACTGATTTTTTGGAAGCAGGTCTCCAGGCCTTTCCTCCTAGTCTGTTTTAGTCTAGAACTCCACTGAAGTGCTTAGTGTCCTAACAACACACAAGCCTCCGCTGACAGATGGCTGGAGGCTGCACATGAGGAATATTGACTGGGAATTGAACTTGAATCTCCTGTGCATAGGGGAAGCATTCGACCAGTGAACCAACAACTACTGCCTCCTCAGATGGTCTGGAAGGGGTCAATCCTGGGGTGGCACAGGGCCCTTCCGCATTGTGGTCCAGGTTTCCCTTCTGTCTTAGTTCTGCTGTAGGATCACTTCCATTCTCAGTCACTTATGCTCACAGATAACTGCTGGGAGGTTGCCATCACGCCTGCATTCCAGCCAGCAGAAGAGAGAGAAGATCAGAGAAAAGTACACTTTCTCCCATTGTGGACCTTTCTTGGATGATGTCTGTGCAGCCTTGTACCTCCCAGGCCCCTTTTACTTCTCTGTGACTCAGGACACATTCAGCGTCAAGGGAAGCTGGGAAAAGGAACCTTCATTTTATGCAAACTTGAGCTCCTCTGGGTCTATTTCCTCCACTATAAATGCTCACTACCTTACAGGATTAAGTAAGAATGTAGTAAAATATAACAGGTGTTCTACAAATGTAAATTTCCTTCTATTTTTAGTTTTCTTTCCCTCCCGTTACTTGGGACTAAGAGGGAACCTTTCACTATGTTGGGAAAGATTTAGCGGCAATAAAAAAAGAGAACTCTCTGAGAGAGAATGTTGTAGCGCACACCAGAAAGCTGGGATAACAGATTTCCTATGGCTCCAAACTGTTCAGCAGTAAAACCGGAGCTAAGGAGGAGGTGGCGGCATCAGGCCAATGGTTGGAGGTTAGACGTGTGTGGAAATAGGATGTGGATCTGGGACTATGTAAAAACCCCACCTGCCCGTTGATTCCAGACTATTTCTGCCTTAAGTTCAGAGTAATGCTGGCGGTGCATGGACAAGGCATGTTAGATTTGAACACGTGGTTATCTTCATCCTCAAAATGACCTTGGGCAATGTTAAGACCCCAAGCACATTGTCGTGGGGTGCAACACTATGTAGCATCTCGGTCCCCTGACACCCCTTCTGCCCACGGTGGGTCCCCAGAGGCCCCCCTGGGTTCTGGAAAGCTGAGCTAGTGAATGAGGGAGCTTAGCAGGGGCTCAGTCTGCTCAGCAGAGGAAGCTGGGAAATGGTTCTCTCCCCTGGGCAGCTCTGCAGGGTGGAGATGTTGAAGTCAGCAGTGGGGCGTCTGGTCCTGGTACCCCCAGCTGCCTTGGCTGCTGAGCATGCCCAGACTGACTGCTGGGAGAAATTTCCTTCCTGGTAGGATCAGGGAGAGGAGGAGGGACAGGAGGTGGTTGGGGGGCTGATAGAGGAGGGAGAATAGTTTTTTGTGTGTGTGGGGGGGGGTATGTGGGGTGTGTGTATGTGTGTGTCGAGTGGAAGGGACGCCTGCTGCTCTGAACTGTCTGTGGCAGAATTGGAGGATAGCTTGGGTGCCAGGAGAGCTGAAGGTGAGTCGGCTGTGCGGGCACTTCGTGTGAGCCCTGTCTGGATATGCATCATTGAATATCCTGTGGCTTGCCCATTGAACAACCAGATCTACCTTGGAGAAGGGGCAACTAGAGTACTTCTTAGAGGAAACTTCATCTCACACACTTTGGACATATTGTAAGGCGATCTATGTTAGTCCCTAGAAAGACATCGTGCTTAGAAAAGTAGTGGGCCAGTGAAGAGGTGGGAGACCTTCGGTGAGGTGGTTTGACTCCAACGCTGACATCACCAACTACAACATGGGCTTAACCCAGTGGAGACTGTGATTATGGTGCAGGCTCGAGCAAGGTTTCAGTCTGTTGTACTAGAATCACTGTGAATTGGAATTGACTTAAGGGCACTTAACAACATCAACTCTCTTAGAGGGAGGTGTTATATTTAACAGAGGAGGAAACTGAGATTCAAGGTAAGCTAATTTATTAATTTTTTAGGGATGCTGTTACAAAATACCACCATCTGTGTATCTTAGAAGAACAGAAAGGTATGTCAGAGTTCTAAAGCCAGAAGTTCATGATCAAGGTCCTGGCAGAGTTGTACACTCCTTGAAGCCTTTAAGGGAGGAGATGCTCCCTTGTCTCCTCTTGTGTTGTCACCCCATCTCTCTCTGTGTCTCTCATTTTTTCAGGACATCAAACCTATTGGATTAAGGCCCATTCTCCTCTAGTTTAGGGAGCCCTGGTGGCATATAGTGCCTTTGTGTTGGCCTGCCACCTGAAAAGTCAGTGGTTCAAGCCCACCAGCAGCCTCACGGGACAAAGATGGGCAATGTCTTCCTGTAAAGATGTGCAGCCTCCAAGAGGGGTGGCCGAAGAAAAATTGGTGCCTTTGAACTGTGGTGTTGGAAAGAACAAACAGATAATAGCTTGGAGAAGATGAAGCCAGATAGCTCCTTGGAAGCAAGGATGGCGGAACTTCTACTTGCATACTTAGGGCATGTTGCTGGGAAAGGGCATCTTGGAGAAGAACATCCTGCTTGGAAAGGTAGCAGGGATGGCAGCAGAGAGGAAGACCCCCATTCACCAGGTGGATTGACATGATAACTGCAGCAGTGGGCTCGAGTGTGTCAGAAATTGTGAGATTGGCACAGGATAGGACAGGGTTTCATTCATATCTCTTGTCGATAGGGTCACTGTGAATTGTACTTTGTTCAGTGGCACCTTACAACAACAACAACAATAACAGAGGGATGACAAAGTCCAATTTTAAGCATGGACTGGGCCCTGCTCTGCCCTCATTTGCTCAGGGGATACCACTCCCTGGTAGCTCTGGGACATCAGTCTCTCCTGGATTTCTGCTTCCTGGAGACCTTGGATTTATAGTCAGGAGCAGCAGAACCTGTTACAAGGAAGCCACTTGATCTGGCAGAAGCATCACAGACTTTGGACTGGGCTCTAAATTTGGGACCTCTGTCTCTCTTGCTGGCCTGGTGGTCCTGGACAAGTTACCCAACACCTCAGAGCCCCAGTGTCTGAAAGCAGCATGGTGGTGGTTCGTCTTCAGCCCACACGCAGATGAAAGGTGGTGCGCATGATGCCCAAGCACTGCTGTGAGAGGTGCTGGATACCCACCTGACCCATTGCCATCGAGGTGACTGTAACTCACAGTGACCCTCATCAACAGTGTAATACTTAACTAGTCCAAAGGGATTTCGAGGCTGTTAATCTTTATGGAGGAAGATTGCTTCACTTTTCTCCTGTGGCTTCAAACTGCCAGCATTTTGGTTAGCATTTCAGTGGTTAATCCACCGTGCCACCAGGATTCTTCAGGTGCAGATGCAGAAATCATTATTGGTATCAGTAATAAAAAAGGAACACTTCCTTGGAACTAAGTTCCCTTCTTCAGAGCACCAGTGTCTGAAGCCAGCTTAGTGCCACATCAGCATTTCCCCAGCCTTGCTCTGCAGTCACGAGTGTTCCTAGAAAGAGGGCTCTGTAACCAAATGCAGAAGTGCGCTGGTGTTATAATATGGAGTTAACCAAGGGGTTGACGGTTTGAATCCACCAACTGATACATAGGAGAAAGATGGGCCATCTCTTCTTTCAATGAGTCACTGCTTTGGAAACCCGATGAAGGCTTATCATGAGTAGGAATCGAGTTGACTCAACCTCAGCGGATTTAGATGTTGATGTCTTGGTAACCAAATGTGTGTGGCAGACATGGCATTAAACAGGTTTGCAGGATCTTTTACATGCCCCAGAGCAGTGTGGGTCAGCAAGAGTTACACAGCGCTTATCAAACTCATCTTATGATTGGAACTTTCCTCTCATTGTCCACACAGAACACAGTGTAGTGCGTGGTTGAGAGGAAATTCCAGAAGCCTAAATAAACATGGCCTAATGGTGCCCTCTACTTGCTGACTATATAACGTTGCCAGGTCTCTGTGTCTTCATCTGTAAAGTGGGCAGAGGAGTCCTCCACTTCCTGGCTAACAATAAGAATGAAATGACGTGATGTATATGAATCTCATAGCAGAATACAGTGGGTGCCTCATCAGCAATCTTCGTGATGTAGATGACATAGCCTTTCCTGCTAAAAGTGAGGTGCTCTTGATGTGCTGGCTGCGGAAGATCAAGGACCACAGCCTTCTCTATAGCATCAACTATCTCGGCACCAAGAAACCAAAAATCTTTACCATCAGACCAGTAGACCACATCAAGATAGATGGGGAAAAGATGAACGTTGTCCACGATTTCATCTTACTTGGATCCATAATTAATATCCTTAGTGCTAGTAGTCAATAAATCAAAAGATGTGCTGCATTGGAAATATCTGATGTCAAGGACCTCACCAGAGTACTAAAGAGAAATGTTAGTTTAAAGAAAAAAGTGTGCCTGATCCAAGGCATGGTCTTCTCAGTTGCTTGCTGTGCATCTGAAAGTTGGACAGTGGCTAAGGATGGCAGAAGAAGAGTCAATGCCATAGAGCTGTGGTACTGAAGAAGAGTACAGAATAGCCCATGGACTGTTAAGAGAACCAACAGGCCTGTCTCAGAGAACGTGAAACCAGGGTGCTTGTTGGAGGCAAGGATAGGGAAACTTTGTCTTACATACTTGGGGCATGTTGTTAGGATGCGCTGGTTCTTGGAGAAGGACGTCCTGCTTGGAAAGGTGGAGCATCAGCATAAGAGAGCAAGACTCTGAACAAGATGGATTGACATGGTGACTGTAACAATAGGCCCAAGTGTCTCAGAGATGGCGAGGATGACACTGGATAGAGTAGGGCTCGGACCTATTGTTGAGAGGGTTGATGTGGATTGTAGTTGACACAATGACACATAACAACAAGAATGAAACGGCGGCAGTTATTACCAGCAGGGAATCCCCAGGAGCTGCCAGCGGTTAATGTGCTTGTTTGCACATAGAAAGACTGGGGGATTGAGTCTACCCAGAAGCGCCTGCCTCAGAAGAAAAGTCTGCTGCCAAAATGTTATAGCTATGAAAACGCAATGCTGCATGTGATTCTCTGACACACGTGGGGTCCCTACGAGTTGAAGGTGATTTGATGGCAACTGATTATTATTAGCAGAATTTGAGTGTGTCGTGGGAGTGGACTGGAGATGCATGCAGTCTGACTTGACTAAAGGAGAGTGGGATGGCCCCCAGAATAATTAAGAAAATGTACTCCTATCGAATCTAAACGGGGCAGAGGCTGATGGCGAGGCAGGAAGTTCCTCCTCCACCCATCAAGACCTTTTGTATAGCCCAGCTGTCCATGTCTCTACTCTCAGGACATAGGCATTCTCTGCAAGGATCGCAAAGAATGAACAAATTAGATCAGTTCTGCCTAAAAGGCAGAGGTCGTGGCAGTTTGACATTTTATAAAATATGCAGTGTAACCGAGCAGCCTTAATCAACCCTACACTGCCTTCTGCCTCTTCCTGAGTGATGCTGCGGGCATGCGGCAGAAAGTGAGAGCGTGCCTGCTGCTTCGCTCCACAAACATTTACCACCTGCGTGAGCCTAATGGGGCCTCACTGTGCCCCAGGAACACGGTGTAGGGGAGCTAGGCCTGAATAGGCACCATCAGATAGGCAGCCGAGGTGGGGCCATGGAAGGCAGGGCCTGGAAGATGTATTGTAGAAGGGTGAAGCTGAATGCAGGGAAGGGCATTTGGTGCAGAGAGAGGGCAAACCATTTGAAAACTGCAGAGTGATTTCTGGGGAGGTGTGACTTCCAGGTTTGTTCATTCTCTAATTTCTGCTCAGATGATTGAGACAAATATGAATGCCTTCATTCCACACACATTTCCAAAATGCTTTTATTTCTGTGTGACAGGTGAAGCATGTTCATGTCATTCTGCTATTTATCTTGTCAAAGCCCCTCTCTGGTTTTCACTTTTTCAAAAATCCCCAAGCTCTTTGTACCCTTCCTGGGGAACATGCAAGCTTGTTACAGACTCAGAGGTATGTGTCAATACACCATCCGTAGGCTTGTGCGTTAATCTGTACCACTGTGCCAGGTGCCATGGTTTCTTCTCTGACTCATGATAACCCCATGTGTGTCAGAGTAGAATCAAGGACACACAGGGTTCTCCCTAGCTGTTTTTGTCATGGGTTGTTGTTTTTTTTTGTTGTTTTTGTGTTGTGTTTGGATTTTTTTTCCTTAGCGTATTACCAGGACTTTTTTCTGAGGAACCTCTGAATAGATTCAAACTTCCACTCTTTTAGTTAGCAACTGAGAGTGTTAACCATTTGTTAAAGGTCAATAGGACCTAGAGAGCCCTATTATATTGCTTGTATGTACTATTTAAGATCTCATTATATTTCTTACTTTTTCTACTCAACACTATTAAAGATAAGTTAGTGTTGCTGTTAACATACATAATTCTAACAAAGCAAGCTTTCCAATGGGACACAGCCACATCATAATCTCTTCCTGAGGATGCCAGCATTGATTATCTCTCTAGTTCTCTCTTCCAAAAATAGTGCTGTAGGGAACTGCCTTGTGAAAATCACATCATAGGCTCGTCAGGAGAAGTTTCCGCTGAAGGATGTGGGAATGTCAAGGAATGCTAGGTGAGAGTAATTGGGAAACACATGTTGCCTCACCACCAGCAGGGCAAGGAACTTCCTTCTCCCACAAAGACCTTGCCAGCACTTCTTGTTACCTGAATTTCTAATTTTGCTGACTTTAATGTGTATCAGTTTCTCTCATATTACTGTGTGTGGTGCTGGATGTCTGTTTGTATACTTACAGACTGTTTGGCTTGCTGGCCCCTGCATTAATGACTCATGTATTTTGTCCACTTTCCTATTTTTTGTGTCTTGTCTTATTAGTTTGTAAGACTTCCTTACTTGATACTTTTAGATATTTCCATGATCTTTCTTTCTTTTGTTGTATTTGTCTCTGCTTTTAATGAGCAGAAATCTGTAATTTTAAAATTGTTAAAATCTATCATTACAAGTTTAATCTATATAATTTCTCTCATAGTGTTTTACATATTTTCTTTAAAAATACATGTAACATCCCAATACAACTATTTCAACAACATGTGTAACTTAGTGATACCGACTCTATTCTTCAAATTATGCAACCATTTGTCACTGTCTTTTTCTAAGTCAGTTCAGTTACTTCTAAACAAAATTCTCTCTTTCCTATCCTTTGTAACTACTAATAAGCTTTGGTTTCTCAATACTTGTTTATTTCATGTAAGTGAAAAGAAATTTTATGATGAGATTTAATATAATACAACTCCATAGTGAGATCTGCTATGAGCTGTTGTTGTTATGTGCTGTCGAGTTGCCTGTGACTCATAGCGACCCTATGTACAACAGCCCTGAAGCCTACCCTGTCCTGAGCAAGTCTCACTGACTCTGATATATCTATCCCCATTACCCCAGTTACTGTGTCAATCAATCTCATCTGAGATCTTCCTCTCCTGTGCTGTTCCTCCACCTTTCTGAGCATGATGTCATTCTCCAAGGACTGGTCCCTCCTGGCCGTATGCCCAGTGTGTGTGAAACAGAACTTCAGAATCCCAGCCTGTAATCCCAGCTTGATTTCACCCACTCCAAAACAGACCTCTTTGTTCTCTTGGCAGTCCATTGCATGTTCAAGACTCTTCTTCAGCACCACAACTCAAAAGACATTGATGATTCTTCTGCCACCCTTAGTCACTCTCCAGCTCTTTGATGCATAGCAAATAATTGTGAAGACCATGGCCTGGATCAGACATACCTTGGACTCGAGACTGACATCATTGCTTCTCAGTACTCTGGAGAGGTCCCTGACTGCAGATTTTCCCAGTGCAGCTCATCAATTGCTTTCCAGACTGCTGGTGTCAAGAGAGTTGATTGTGGAACTGAGCAAGCTGAAGCTATTAGCAACCTCAATTTCTTCTTCATCTCTCATGATGCTGCCAATTGCCACAGAGGTGAGAATCTTTGTTGTCTTGTTGCTAAGCTTCAATCCACATTGACAACTACAGTCCTTGACTTTCTGCAGAAAGGGATTAGGTCCTTCTTGGTTTCAGCAAGCAATATGTCATCTGCATATCACAGGTTGTTGATGAGTCTTCCTCCAATCCTGATGCATGTTCCTCCTCCTAAAGCCCGGCCTCCTCCTGAATGATCTGTTCTGCATCTAGATTGAAAAGCTATGTATGCATCTCTGACACACAACTTTCCTGATTTTGAACCATGCAGTGTTTCCTTCCTTTGTTTTGAGGACTGCTTCCTGATCTGAGTATAGGTTTCAAATGAGCACAATCAAGTGTTCTGATTGTTCTTGATTGTGCTATGAGTAGCCAGTTCATTCAAAAGACATTTCCTCAGGGAATGCGACCTGCATTCAATAGATATGGGCATTCTGGTTATTTTGCTTGTTCTGGATCCTGTCTCCAGCTTTAACATCTGAACTGTGGTTCTTGAGACTTGAACTAATGCCTTCTGATCTTGGGATTCATTGCCCTCCATAATCTGTGAGCCAGTAGCCTGCCATCTTACCTGCAAATCTTGGGGTCATCAATCACTGCAGTGATGCAACTCAGGAGAAAATTCCAACTTGATGTCTGACCTACAGACTGGACATCCCAGCTTCTTCATGAGTTTTCTGTCTTTGTGATGTCAGTCATTCTCAATCTCTATCACCTAGCTGCAGATGTTTAGTGATAAGAGTGGTTCTGAGACACAAAATCATAAGAAGAATTTTCTAAATTCTCAAATCTGACTAGTTTTACAAGTACTGATAACTCTTGACTCACCTAGTAAAGAGGGGCCTGCCAATAAGAGGTGACAGTACACAAAATATCACAAACAATAGATCAAATATTGATGAGAAGTGAGGCTCTTGAGTGAGTGATTGCATGTTTGATACTTTCTCACAATTACCCTGGATGAAATGGACTAACACAGTAACTGGGGTAATGGGGGTAGGTGTGTCAGAGTCAGTGAGATTGGCTCCGAACAGCTTCAGAGCTATTGTGCATAGTGTTTCTGTGAGTTGCAGGTGACTTGATGGCACATAACAACATACTATAACATAGGGAAGCTAGTCAGTCCTGTTTAGGTAAAGGTGTTAAAGTGATGAGCTCATGAATTCACTATCATAGTTTTTAAGAACCACATAAAATATCTCAGAGTTTACTGTTGTGGCCTTATTTCTTGTGCTAGCAGAGCTGATACTGCTGAAAACCAAACCCAGAGTCTGTTAAAGAGTAGCTGTCTTGCAATGCCAATTGAATTCAACCTCGAGTGGTATCTGAAGCTAAAGTGGGGGGAAAATTCACTGACAAAAAATGTGATCCTGAAATTTATGGGAAGATAATGAGGAAGTCAGGGGCACTGGATCACTAAATTCTGACCAAACCAGTCTTCTTAGTCCCATTTGATGAGATAAACTCAGCTCTTCCTGATGAGTCTTTGTCTGAGCTGCCACCTAGTGTGTTTCCTGGCGCATCACCAGGGGCATATGCCTTATAAAACGTTGTTGACTATTCCCAGGACCCACCACACCACACAGTTTTCTTCCATTTGGATAACTAAACTTAACTCTAATATGCTGCAAGAAGCGAAGTGCAAGTTATGACCCAGAAGAGTACTACCATACTCAAAAGAGGGGTTTGATTTTTTTTTCTAATATATACTAACAGAAACCTGGAGAGAATGTGTAGGAATGGCCATTATGAGTATGGGGTAATGGTACAAGGGACATAAACATAAAATGGAGTAAGTCTGATTTTATTGATATGGGGCTACCAAGCAAAGATTCTTCATTCAGTGTTCCAGCTTAAGAGGTTAGGAAAGGATATAATAGTTTATGTAGTTAGTTTTCTTAGGCATATGTTAAGTGATGACCTGTATTAAATTGAGTTAAAGCACCCTGGTATATTGTAGAAGGAGGTGTCTGAGAGTTTAGAGTATTCAGCATGCTAGTGTGGTTTTTTCAGGTTAGACTCACGGGCCCACACATGGAATGAACAGAGGGAGTGCTTTTTTACCATAACAATGAGGAACACATTTGTAAATGGAACCCCAGGATCCTGGAAGACGGCTGTGTTTGCTATTTTGTGTCAGTCATATTTGATAAGTGAGACCTGCCCTAGCTATAATGGATTCACAATCAACACCCATGTAAGTGGCGTTCAGAAATCAAATTCTATATTTCAATGCACAAAACTATTTTAAGAATCTCTTTCAAAGTACTCAAAAGCAAGGATGTCACTATGTGGACTAAGGTATGTCAGACCCAAGGCATAGTATTTTCATTCTCTTCATATTCATATGAAATAGGACATGACATAAAAAAGACAGGAGAATTATGCCTTTGAAATATAGTGTTAGTGAAGAATATGAAATACAATATGGAGTGCCCAATGAACAGACAAATCTGTCTTTAAATAAGTACAATCAGATTGCTCTATGGAAGCAAGGATAGTCAGATTTTGTCTCACATACTTTGGGAATGTTACCAGAAGAGACCAGTCTCCGGAGAAAGAAACTATGGTTGGCAAAATATGAGAGGCTAGTGAAAAAGTGGAGACCCTTAATAAAATGGATTGACACAGAGTCTTCATTCAGTGTTTCAGCTCAAGAGGTTAGGAAAGGATCTAATAGTGTCTTTGGTGGTTTCAACAACAGGCTTAAGCATGAGAGATTGTGAAGATGGTGTGGGATCAGGCAAGGTTTAATTATTTTGTACATAGAGTCACTGTAAATGGAACCTAACATTAAATAGCAAATACAGTGTGGCTGACAGGACCCTGTGGTGGTCGGGACCAAGTTAGAGTACTTAATCAGCAAGCAAAGACAAGGTACAGGTGTGGTTAGCATAATAAGAAGCAGCATCAGAGCAGTAATCAGAATTGACAGACTTTCATGACTTTATGACATTGGTTACTTAAGCAGGGTTCCTAGGAGTAAAATAGATGGGAAATCTGCTCAGTGTTTAACTGTGTGAGTGGAAGAATGAAAGGTCAAATGAATGACAGTCTAACTTGATCAGCCAGAATAGAGAATAAGTTCCTAGACTTGAGTCAATTTATAGACCCATAACTCTTTGAATGAAGAGGCGGCCAGGTCCCCTTGATGAAGGATTCCTCTATACTCTCACTGTACTGATAATCTTTCTCTCAGCTGTCTTCAAAGGGATGTGCAGCCTTTAATGGCAGTGGTTGTTTGCTGGGGGAAAGGATATGGGAACGCTTCAGGGATATCTGGACACTGCCTCTGAATTGATGCTAACTCTAGAAGAGCCAGCATGTCACTGTAGCTCACTCATTAGAGTAGGAGGTCTAACTAGTAAGTAAAGATTATTAAGAATCTTAGTTCAGTTTTGCCTTGCAGTGGGTTTCCAAATCCCCTCTGTAGTTATTTCCAGAATGTATAAGTGGAATAGACATACTTCGTAGCTTACAGAACCCTCACCTTGGATCCCTGGCATGTGAAGTAAGGGTTAAAAAGCCAAATAGGCATCATTAGAACTGTCCCTACCTGGGAAAAGAAATAGCTGACTTCAGCACATTACTGGAGGGGTTAAAGAGATTAATGACTCCATGAAGGATGCAGAGTGGTAATTTCAGTCATATCTTCATGTAATGCTTACATCCTGTTTGGCCTATAAAGGAGTGAGGGCCAGTTGGATTTGGTGAAATGATAGTGAATTATGGTAAATTTAACCAATTGGTAAATCTGATCGCAGCAGGTGACCTGGATGTGGATTCATTGCTTGAGCAAATGAATATAACTTCTGGTATCTGGTGTGCAGCTCTTGATATGGTCATGCTTTTTCCTTAATTCAGATTTCAGAGTATTACAGATACTTTGTCTGCAACTGACAAAGCCAGCAGTACGCCTCCACAGTCCTATCTCAGGGTTGCATCAGCTCTCTACCAATGTGTCATAATTTAGTCTGCAGTGATCTTTATATCCTTTTCCTACCTTAAGATGTCATGCAAGCCCACTGCTCTGATGACACTCAACTAATTCGATTTAATAAGGAATAAATATCAATGAGTCTAGACTTACTGGTATGCTTCTTGTTATTGTGAGGTGTCATTGAGTCGAGTATGACACATGGCCACTCTGTGGACATCCAACCTGAAACCAGCCCTATCCTGTGCCATCCTCATTATCTCTGAGACTGGAGTCCATTGTGGAAATCACAATGTTGGTCCATCTTGTTGGAGGTCTTCCTGTTCTTTGCTGATCTTGCGTCTTTCCAAGCATGACATCTCTTTCTAAGGAATAGCCTCACATAGATACATTTCCAAAGTATGAAAGACAAAGCTTTGTCATCCTTGCTTCTAAGGAACGCCTTGGCCACACCCTTTCCAAGATGTATCTCTTTGTTCTTTTGGCAGTTCAGGGTGTATTCAGTACTCTTCTCCAGCACCACAACTAAGAGGCATCAAGTTTTCTTCTGTCATCCTTATTCAGATAATTGAGAAAACCATAATCCAAGTCAGACACACCTTAGTCTTCCAATTGACATCATTACTCTTCAGTATTTTATGCCAGGAAATTTGGAGGACAGCTACCTGGTTGACTGGATGGAAGAGATCCGTATTTGTCCCCAGTCCAAAGAAAGGTGATCTAACAGAATATGGAAACTATAGAACAATATCATTAATATCTCTTGCAAACAAAATATTGTTGAAGATCATTCAAAAACAACTAGAACAGTACATTGGTAGAGAAATGCCAGAAATATAAGCTTGTTTTAGAAGAGTCTGTGGAACCAGGAATATCATTGCTGATGTCAGATGGATCCTGGCTATTGCCATGTTGTTGTGTATTATCGAGATGGAACTGACCCATATCTGACCCTCCAGTGAGTTTTCAGAGGCAGTTGAATCACACGGACCATCTTTTTCCTGCAGAAATTTGTCTGACTAAAATTCAGG
>NW_006399778.1:16198119-16204879 GCF_000299155.1 Elephantulus edwardii | reverse complement strand
ACCTTCTTAGTGAAATCTCTAGGAATCCAGTGGTGAGTGGCATGTTAAGATATTCCTTCTAAAAGGAGGATAAGCCATTGCATATGGCTTTTCTTACAATAAAAAAAATAGGTACAATACCTAGTGGACTTCTTATGGAGATAATATATCTCTTGGTCTCTGGTGTACTTATTAAGTGACTCAGAAAGCTGCTAGTTTTGTGGCGGGCCCAGGATGAGGGTAGACTGTTATAGGTTATGATTGCCTTGCAAGCTCCTCTGCCATTTGGGCCATACACCCCAGTTATTTCAGCAGTATTTGAAATGTCAGTGGCAGGCACAGATGCTCTCTGGAATATTTGCCAGGCCCATATTGGTAAATCACAACGTAGGTCTTTAGGATTTTTGGAGCCATCCTCTGCAGATAACTATTTTCCTTTTAAGAAACCGCTTTTGGCTGTTTTTTGGGCTTGGTAGAGACCGAAGGCCATATGTCTTAGTTATCTAGTGCTGCTGTAACAGAGATACTGCAAGTAGATAACTTTAAGGAGCAGAAATTTATTCTCTCACACTTTAAGAGGCTAGATGTCTGGATTCACTGTGCCAGCTCTTGGGGAAACCATTCTCTCTCTGTTGGTTCTAGAAGAAGCTCTATTTCTTTTAGCATCTGTAGGCTCAATATTACTTGGAATTCTCTATGGCTTTTGACCTTCTCCTGTGTTAAGGAATTTCCCAGCATGAGAACCTTGGTCTAAAGGAAATGCTCTGATCCTAGCTCTTCTGTCTTGTTTCCCTATTATGCTTGCACCTCAGGGAAAATTCCCTTACATTCATCCAGGACTGAGACGGGATTAAGGGTGGGAAATACCTGGTCTCTATGAGGAGAAAAGTGGCATCAGGATTGGAAGAAGACTCATCAATGATCTGTCTTATGCAGATGACACAACTCTGCTTGCTGAAACTGATGAGGACCTGAAATGCTTGCTGCAGAAAGTCAAGGACTGCAGCCTTAAATATGGATTGAAGCTCTACATCAAGAAAAACAAAGATTCTTACCACTGGGCCAATTGGCAGCATCATGATAGATGGTGAAGAAGTTGAGATTGTTAACAGCTTTAGTTTGCTTGGCTCCATAGTCAACACTCCTGGTACTAGCAGCCAGGAAATTAGAAGACAAATTGCATTGGAAAGTCTGCTGTTAGGGACTTCTCCAAAGTACTGAAGAGCAGCAGTGTCAGTCTTGATACTAAGGTGTGCCTGATCCAGGCCATAGTCTTTGCAGTTACTTGCTATGCATCAGAGAGCTGGTCAATGACTAGCAATGACAGAAGGAGAATCAATGCCTTTGAGCTGTGGTGCTGGAGGAGAGAGTTGAATATAGCATGGGTGGCTAGGCGAGCAAACAGGTTCATCCTAGAGAGGGTGAGACCAGGCAGCTCCTTGGAGGTAAGGATTCTGAAGCTTTGTCTGACATACTTTGGACATGTTGCAAAAAGGGTTCAGTCCTTTGAGAGGGATGTCATGCTTGGGAAGGTGGAGGGACAGCACATGAGAGGAAGACCCTCAATGTGATGGATTGATTCAGTGACTGGAGTAAAGAGGGTAGGTGTGTCAGAGACAGTAAGATTGGCACAGGATAGAGCAGGGTTTAGCACTGTTGTACATAGAGTTGCTGTGAGTCACAAGCAATTTGATGGCATATAACAACAAAAACAAGAAACACCACACTTAATCATTTTAATACTGTTTAGTCTCTCATCATATCATGGGGGATGATTGCATTCAGATTATATCTTCAAATGAATATATTTCAGGTACCCGTGACACCATGGGTCACCACTAGGTAGCTTGCACTTTCTATTATGAGCTGGGTACTGTCTTACTGAAAGAAGCTTGGAAGCAGGAGTGGCATCCACTTCCGTAAATAGCTTCCGTAAACTCTATGAACCTGGAGAAAGGATGAAAGTCACGCACCCAAGTGTTGAGGACTTTCGTTCATAGGGTCCCTATGAGTCGCCTATGACTCCACGGCACTTAACAACAGCAGCAACACTGTCTTTTCCATAAATATATGAAGTTGGACACGTCTAGCAACACTCCATCTAATAGAAATGGTGTAAACAAGATGAAGCTTGAGCAAGACATGAAGACACAGGTACATTATGTGAGGAACTAGTTTAAGTACCCATGATCTCCACTGCTTGCCACATTACCTTTTCTTTCCCTATCTGCACCTATGGCCTTGTGGAGAGTTCTGAGTTGGCTGAGGAAGAGAAAACAATAACCCAAGCTCATGCCTTGTTCACAGATGGTTTCTCACAGTTTACAGACACCACTCAGAAGTGGACAGCAGCAGCACTTGTAGCCCCTTTCTGGTATCTTCCTGAAGTACAGTGTTGTTATGTGCCATTGAGTTGCCTGTGAATCATAGCAGCTTTGAAGCCTGCCTTGTCCTGAGCCAGTCTCACTGATTCCAACACACTTAGCCTTATTACCCCAGTTATTGTATCAATCCATCTCATCCAGGGTCTTTCTCTCCTCCTGCACTGTCCTTCCACTCTTCCAACCGTGATGTCCTTTTCCAAGGACCAGTCTCTCCTGGCCTCATGCCGAAAGTATGTGAGAGAGCTTTAAAATCCTAGCCTCCAAGGAGAAACTTGGTTTCACTCTCTCTAAGACAGATCTGCTTGTTTTCTTGGGGGTCCATGGTATGTTCAAGACTCTTCTCCAGCACCACAAATCCTCTCCTTGGGCAGAACTTCAAGCCATGCACCTGGTTGTTCACTTTTGTTGGAAGGAGAAATGGCCAGATGTGTGACTGCATACTGATTCCTGGACTGTGGTCAGTGGTTTGAATGGGTGGTGAGGGACCTGGACAGAACGTTATTGTGCTACCATGAATAGTGGCATACAAGTTTGTGTTCCTGCCTTTACTTCTAGGTGTATACCTGTGTGTGGGATTGTTGGGTCAAACAGTAGTTCTAGATGCAACTTTTTGAGGGCACAAACAGTGGCTGTATAATTTCTGTCTCCAGTTTAGCAGTCTTTTCCCTATGGGAAGTTCATAAAGCTTCTTCTACAGTTTTTCCACTTAGCTTTACAGTTTTACATTTAGGATTTCATCCATCTGGAATGTGTTCTGTGTTATCTATATGTAAGCATTCAACTTTTCTGCACACTGTAAACCCTTTCCCCTCTTACCACCTACATCCTTCCTTTCTTTTCTGGTTTTGGAACTAACTTTATCATGCATTCACTTCCCACTTGTTAAAACCCCCCCACCAACTAAACAACTCAAACTCATTGTCATCAAGTCAACACTGCCTCATAGCTGACCCTCCAGTGGGTTTTCAGAGGCTGTAACTCACAAGGGAGGACAGTGTCCATCTTTCTTCTGAGCAGCGGGTGATTTGAACCACTTGCCTTCGGGCTGTCAGCACAACTCCTTACCCACAAGGCCACCTATTTCTACTCACAGAAGAGTCCATTTCTGGGCTCTCTCTTCTCTTGGTTTGTCTGTTTTCATAAGCATCACAGTTATAATTCCTGTACCCTTGTGATGTGCCCTTGTAATACTTTGGAGGCCAGATGCTTTGCTCATTTTCAAGACTGAAATGCTGGTAGACCTTTTCTTTTTCATATCATTTTAGAATTAGTTGATTAAATCCTTAAAGGAAAAAAAATGTAATTTTCACTGGAATTGAATTTAATTTCTAAATGACTTGGGGGAGTTAGCACATTAACAATGTTAACATGATATTTAGGCTTCTTCTTTTGTAGTCCTAATAATTAAAAACTTTTTTAAATACAAAGCCTTACATATTTGGGTCAATTATAAAACATACTTTATGCTATACAAAATAGGAATGGCATCTTGATTACTATGTGAATTTTTAAGTTGAACTTTTTGATTCTTTTGGAACGTTTAAAATGTGGATGGTGACATTATTATCTTAAATGTAAATGATGACCTCCTCTTGTCCTACCAGCCAACACGAGCTTATTGGTCCTCAGTGTGATGGGAATTTACCCTCATGGATAGGCTTAACTTTGCCTTATCCTCAGTCTTGAAAGAAATGAGGCTAAGATTTTTAGTTAAAGATGATGACAGTTGCCTGCGTTTTTAATATATATTTGCCTAGTTAAAATTCTATCGGTTCCTTCTTTGAGTTTGTGAGAAGAAATATAGATGTTAAATTTGGTCCAGTGTTTTGGTCAGTCTATTGAAAGAATTCTTTCACATCTGTTTGAAAACTGCTTTTTCTAAAAATACTTACAAAGCTCTTGTTGTGTACCAGGCTCTGTGCTAAGTGTCTTACAAAATATTAACTCTCTGAATCGTAACATAAAGCCAGCTCCAAGCACTGGCACTAATTATTTTCATTCCCTCCTTGCAAATGAAAGAGCTCTGGTGGCAGAGTGTTAATATATTGTGTTTCTGATCGGTCCACACTCTGAATCTACTACCTGCTCAGAGGAGAAAGATGAACGGTTTCCTCTCATTAAGATTTACAGCCATTTACTGGAACTTGGTGGACAGTCACTGAGAGTCAAAACAGATGTGACGGCAAGTGGGTTTGAGTTTCTTACAAATAAGAAAAAATAGAGACGCGGAGGAGCTTACTAACTCACCTCAAAATATGTAGCTATTCAGGGTTGTCTCATAATACAGGACAAGGAAAAGGCTATAAATTGATACTCATCTACTAATTCTAAATATTTAACAGCGAGTTAACAAACTGTCACGTAAGATATATGCTATCCTTCTACTTGAAAAAGATATTCAGATAAATATCAAATTTAGAGGACCCAAAAGAAGACCATCATAAATTATTATTGCTTCTATTGGTGGTGGTGGTTGTTATGTGCTGCCTGTGACTCCTCGTGATCCTATGTACAACAGCTCTGAAGCCTGCCCTGTCCTGAGCCAGTTTGACTGACTTCGACACACCTATACCCATTGCCCTAGTAACTGCACCAAACCATCTCATCCAGGGCCTTCCTCTCCTGCACTGTCCCTCCACCCTTCTGAGCGTGATGTCCTTCTCCAAGGACTGATCCCTCCTGGCCGCAGTATGTGAGACAGAGCTTCAAAATCCTAACCTCCAGGGAGAAATTTGGTTTCACCTCTCCACAACATAACTGTTTGTTTTATTGGGGGTCCATGGTATGTTTAAGACTCTTGTCCAGCACCACAACTCAAAGACATAATTTGTTTTTCTGTCATCCTTACTCATTGTCCAGGTCTCTGATGCGTAGCAAGTAATTGTGAAGACCATGGCCTGGATCAGGCACACCTTACTCTCTATACTTAACATCTTTGCACTTCAGCATGCTGGAAAGGTCCCCGACAGCAGATTTACCTAATGCAGTCAGTTTTTTCATTCCTGATTGCTGATGCCAAAAGAATGTTGATTGTGGCGCTGAGCAAGCTATTGTTGACAACCTCCATCTCTTCTGTGTCTATCATGGTGCTGCCAATTGGCATTGGTGAGAATCTTCGTTTCCTTGATATTGAGCTTCAATCCATATTGAAGACTGCAGTCCTTGACCTTCTACAGCAAGTGCTTCAGGTCTTCCTTATTTTTGAGCAATCAAGGTTTTGTCATCTGTATAACATAGGTTGTTGATGCTTCTTCCTCCAATTCTGATGCCACATTCCTCCTCATAAAGCCCAGCCTCCTGAATGCTCTCTTCTGCATATACATGAAAAGGTATGGAGACAGAATGCATCCCTGACACACTCTATTCCTGATTTTGAGCCATTCAGTGTTTCTCTGTTCCGTTCCGAGGACTGCTTCCTGGTAAGTGTAGGATTTATACAAGCACAATCAAGTGTTCTGGGATTCCTAATTCTCCTCAAAGTTAGCCACAATTTGTTGTGATTCACACAGTCAAATGCCCTTGCATAGTCAATAAAACAAAGATAAGATATTCCTCTGGCACTCTTTGGTCTCTGCCAAGATCCATCAGACATTTCGATAATGTCTCTATTGCCACAACTTCTTTTAAACCCCGCTTGTATTTCTGGTAGTTCTCTGTCAGTGTACTGTTCCAGCATATATGGGTATTCTGTTGATTTTGTTTTGTGCGCTGTTGAATTGATTGATTCTTAGTGACCCCATATGACAGTACTGTAGGGTTTTGCAGTCTATAAACTTTATGGGAGCAAATTACTTGACTTTTCCTCCTGTGGATCCATTGGGGGATTTGAACCTCTGGTTAGTAGCTGAATGTTTTAACATTGTGCTACCAGGAGTTCTTATTCTGTTGAAGAGTCTAAGATGTTTGGATGAGCATTAAAATAATACATAATTCATAGGTTTCATATTTATTCTAGAAAATTTTGTTTTCTTCAATAAAAAAATTGTTAAACTTTTAAATTGTTGATTTGAATGAAAGTTTATATAGAAAATTGGTTTTTCATTGAATAATTTAGGTGTGTTATACTTCATAACTCTTCTAATCCATTGGCCATACAGCTGTCCTCCCAATTTCCTGGTCTAGTGAGCTCATCCAGGGCTGCATCTGTTAAATGATGTTGTTATGTGTCGTTGAGTCACCTGTGACTCATAGCAACCCTCTGTACATTTCTGAAGATTCTTGGAGGCTTATTTTTTTGCCAGAGCCATCAATGGGCTTCTGGTTTCTCCTTTTTACCATTGGCTCCTGCTCATGTGATACTTCTGAAATTTTTCTGTTTCAGTTATTTTTGGTACAATGACTGTATATTCCCGCCATCTTCTTTTGATGCTTTCTGGGTCATTCAGTATATTATTGCT
>NW_006399778.1:16182399-16195674 GCF_000299155.1 Elephantulus edwardii | reverse complement strand
CTTATTTTTTGCTATTTCCTTCAAAGCAGCTTGAACTTCTTCCTTCATCACCATAGGCTCTTGCTCATATGTTATTTCTTAATTAGGAAGTGAATGTGTCAGGGTTGTATTCTCTCTTTGTATCTATTTAATCTACACACTGAGAAAATTATTCAAGAATCTGAACTCTATGAAGAGGAATGTGGCACCTGGATCAGAGGGAGACTCATCGATAATCTGAGTTATGAAGATGACACAATCTTGCTTGTTGAAAGTGAGGAGGACTCAAAACACTTACTGTAGAGGATCAAAGAATATAGCCTTCCATATGGATTGCATCTCAATGTAAAGAAGACAAAGATTCTTATCACTGGACCCATAGGCAACATTATGATAGATGGAGAAAAGATTGAAATTGTTAACAATTTCATCTTACTTGGATCCACCATTAACACCCTTGGTACCACCAGCACTTAGGAAATCAGGAGACATATTACACTGGGAAAGTCTGACGTTAGGGATGATTTAGGCCATGGTCTTTCCATTCACTTGCTATGAATCTTAGAGCTGGACAATGAATAAGGATGACAGAAGAAGAATGGATGCCTTTTTGCTGTGGTGGTGGAGAAGAATGCTGAACATCCTTATGGACTTCCAAAAGAACAAATATGTCTTGGAGAGGATGCAGCCAGAGTGCTCTTTGGAGGCAAAGATGATGAGGCTTCACCTCACATACTTTGGTCACGTTGCTAGGAGGGGCTATGCCTTGGAGAGGGACATGATGGTTGGAAAGGTGGAGGCCTGGCAAAAGAGAGGAATACCCTCGACCAAGTCAGTTGATAATGGTGACTGCTGCAATGGGCTCTAGTGTGTCAGGAAGTGTGAGGATGGCACAGGATAGAACAGGGTTCAGATCTGTTGTTCATATGGTTGATATACATCATACTTGACTTGATGGCACCTAACAACAACAATAACAACAACACTGGTTACAATCCAAACCTTATAACAATAGTCTTCCCATTTCTTCCCTCATTCTCATTTCCATTCATCGTTTTTCTACTAACCTTTCCTGTTTTCTGGACAAATGCTGCCCTTTTGATCTTACATGGCTGACTGTTCTGAGGCATGCATAGCTCCCTATTGTTATGAACACTTTGTAGACCTGCTTGATTGCTTACCAAAAGTTAAGTCTCAGGGGTGATTTCAATTCTGGCCTTGTGGGGTGACTATAGTCCACTGTCTCAGGGGTTCCACCAGCCTCAATCAGATTAATAAGCTTGGTCATAATTTTAATTTTTTTTCCATTTAAAAAGAACTAATTTCATTACAATAAAAATTCCCACATAGTTTGTGTTCAGGTGTTGATAGTGGTGGTTAGGTACCATCAAGTCACATATGACTCATAGCGATCCTGTGGAGAACAGATCTGAACCATGCCCTATCCTGTGCCATCCTCATATTTTCATATTTCCTGACACACTTGAGCCCATTGCTGCTATCACTGGGTCAGTCCACCTGGTTGATGGTGTTCCTGTCTTTCACCGTTCCCCCACCTTTCCAAGCATGATACCTCTTCTCCAAGGAAAAGCCTTTCCTATCAATATAAAGAAATACTTTTTATTCATAGTACACAAAATAAATTTTAAACCATTATAGGTTACAGTATGTGTAAAAAATAATTTCTTCAGTTTTCAAAAATTCGTTACCTGCAATTAAAAATTCCAACTATTGAAAGACAAACTGTAATTAAAAAGTTTAGATCGAAATCATTTAAAGCTGAAATGTATTTACCATTTGAAAATGCAGTTCTGGCATTCATTGTCCATGTAGTTATTTATATGAATAATTGATATTGTGAATATATTATTTATAAACTATAATTGCTTATTGTATCTAGTCATGGTTATATCATTTTCAATCTATATGATGAGTAAATAATCTGAAAAGTTGGACTACATGAAGAAGAATGTAGAAGCAAGATTGGAGAAAGACTCATTAACAACCTGTGATGTGCAGACAACACAGATTTCCTTGCAAAGAATGAAGGAGACTTAACACCTACAGATAAGGCTCACAGACTGTATGTAGCCTTCAGTAGGGATTACACCTCTTTGTAAAAAAAAACAAAACAAAAACAAACCAACAAAAAACCAACCCAGAAATCCTCTCAGCTTGGCCAACAAACAACATTGTGATAAACAGAGAAAAGATTGAAGTTGCCAAGGATTTCATTTTACTTGCATTTACAACTCAGTGCGCATAGAAGGAAATAGAAGACTATTGCCTTGGGCAGATTTGCTGTAAAGGGTCTCATTAAAGAGTTAAAGATCAAGGATGTCACTTCGAGGATTAAGGTATGTGTCTGATTCAAGTCATGATATTTTCCATCATCCCATATACATGTGAAAGGTGGACAATAAATAAGGACGGCCAAGGAAGAACTGATGCTTTTAAATCGTGATGTTGGTGAAGAATACTAAATATCCCGTGGCCTGCCAAAAGAACAAATCTGTCTTGAAAAAGTGCAGCCAGAATGCTCCCAAGAAGTGAGGATCTGACACTTTGTCTTATATACTTAGGACGTGTTATCAGGAGCATCCAGTTACTAGAGAAAGAGACATTTAGTCCAGTGGATTGTTACTAGGTGCTATTGAGTTGAGTACAACTCTTTGTGACCTTATGAACAATAGATCTGAACCCTGTCATACCCTGTGCTGTCCTCATCAGCTCTGAGACACTCAAGCCCATGCTACAATCACTGTGTCAGTCCGTCTCATTGAGGGTCTTCCTTTCTTTGCTGACCCTCCACTTTTTCCAAGCATTGCATTCCTCTCCAAGGAATAGCCTTTCCTTGCATTAGGCTCAATGTATGTGGTAAGTGAGAAGGTCAGAGGAAAAGAGGAAAGCCCTCCAGACATGGATTAACACAGTGTCTGGACAGTAGTGGGCTAAAGCATACAGAGAGTGTGAGGATGGCTCAGGAAGGGGAAATTTCTTCATTGTATACATAGAGTCATAGTGAGTTGGAGCTTACTTGATGGTTCCTCATGCCAACAGATATTTACAGATAAAGAGTCATGTGAATTATTTTATGTTTATAAATGTTTCTTGGCCACTTTACTATTTTAGCTAGTTCACAAATACCTCTTACCAGGAAGCCGTAAGAGCTGTTGTGGCCTAGTTGTAAGAAACTACACTGCAATCCTAAAGGCATGCAGTTCGCTTCAACCAGCAGCTCTGTGCGAGATGGGTGGGCAGTCTCCTCTCATGTGATTTACTGTCTCTGAAAACCTTTGGGAGGGGCTGCTGTGAGACATTTCCGGCTTGACAGCACACAAAAACAACAACAAGAAGCATCATGAATTGAGATCCAAGCACGGATGACCACACCTTTAGGAAATGATACTTTCTTCTGTGGGATTTTATTCCTTGTGGGTGCGGAGGAAGAGTTGGCAAACTGGGTAATTGCCTTTTCTCTTTCTGAAGTACCACAGCTCAAATCTTGCCTGCAGTTTACAATTGTCCCTCTGATGTTGGCAGCAGCACGTTCCACTAACTTTCATGGTGTTTGGACTCAAGCCATTTGATTCTATGATGCTGGCAGGAGCTGTAACAAAGCTCTTTCTCCGAGACCTGAAAGATGTTACTCATGAAAGTGAGTCTTAAGGGTTGCATTGTGCTGACACTAAGCACCAGATCCTGAGTGACGCACAGGGTGTGAGTGTGTGTGTGTGTGTGTGTGTGTGTGTGTTAGGGTCCCAGGGTTCAGGGCCAGGTGCCTCATTGGCTGATTCTCTACATGGTCTTTTCAGTTGCTTCATATGCATGTGAAAGTTGGACAATGAATAAGAAAGCGTGAAAAAGATTTGCAGCCTTTGAGTTACAGTGTTGACGAAGAATGTTGAATATACCACGGACTGCCAATAGAACAAACAAGTCTATCTTGGAATAAGTGGAGCCAGGAAGTTCCTTAGACATGAGGATGATGAAGCTTTATCTCACACTTTGAGCAGGTTAGGCAAGAGGGGCCAGTTGCTGGAAGACGCCATGATGGTTAAGTAGAGGGTCCGTAACACAGAGGAAGGCCCTCAGTGATAACGGGCCAAGACATTGGGCGTGAGCACAGCAGAGATTGTGATGTTAGTGCGGGATTGACCATTCTTGAAACATTAGAGTTGAATGGATGGCGCCTAACCACAAGGAAAGAGTTACCAAGTCCTCAGGTAGCACAAATGGGTTATGCTTCACTCCGAAAGGTTAGAAGTTTAAATCTACTCAGTGGGACAGTGGAAGAAAAGTGGGACTGTTTGCTTCTGTTAAGATTATAGCTAAGCAGATATTTTGGTACAGTTCTACTCGCTAACACATGGGGTCACCATGAGTCAGAGTTGATTCCATAACAACAATAATGAAGGAGTTATTACAGCTGGGGAGAGGTAGAGCTGGGATTTGAACCCAGGCTTGTCTGTCTTGAGTCCATTCTCTCAACCACGCATAGCACCATTCCGCCTCTTTACCAGATATCTTTATGTTGACTCTTGGACTAAGACTTGATTCTGATAGATTTTTGAAAGCATGCTCAGGAGGGAAAATGGGCCTATGATAGTCTTTACTTCCGTTGTCCTTATTGGATTTTGGAATTAGGCTTCACAGAATGAGTTTGGCAACTTGTGTTATATTCCTAACCTCTGAAAGCTAGGGATGATCTGCTTGGAAGAAATTACCTATAAAGCTGGCTGGGGTTGAGCCCTTTTGGATGGAAGTATTTCTGAGTACCATTTCAATTGATTTAATAGTTCAGCCTGCCTCATTTTCCTGTCTCCTCTCATAAATTTTATATCTTTTTCTTGAAGCTTTTCTGGGTATTCAAATTTGTGACTGTCCCGGGCAATCTGAAGGAGAAGAAAGAACCCAGATGCTCTCTGCTGGCCTTTCCCATCAGTGGTCCTGGCCTCAGACCCCATTTCCCAGGGTTTGTTCCCCAATGGCTTAACCTAATTGTAAGCATCACCTCCCATCTGTGGCGGCACCAGCACTGGGTTTGGAGGAGGGAAGCTTGTGTCAATTGAGAGCATTGGTCTGGCAGCCTGTGTTAGTTCACTGGGCTGTCACGACCACAATTAGTTATTATTTCAAGTACAAACTCCCATTGACTGGAAGTGGGTGAGAGATTCGGAGATAGCACCTGGAATCTGCAGGGAAGAGCTCTTTTAATGATTAGTGATGTCTGCTAAGAGCATAAAAGGCGTGTAGGAGTGTGTATCCTAGCTATTTTTCTGGACTTAAAACATTCAACACAGCTGAAGTTTCTGATTTTTTTAACAATTCTTTTTGGTGCCAGTGCATATAGCCAAACATAGCCATTTACAATTCTCCGGGAACAGTTCAATTCAAATTGTCACTGTACTCACTGACTCTGCTTGTGTTGCTTCCTCACTATCAATTTTGACTATTTCTTAAAATTTTCTTTTGCACTTTTGATAGACTTGTCTGCTTAAACTCATGTAGAGAATCCTTTATAAGAATGCTATGTTTGAGGCAAGCATTCTATATTAATGAAGATAATCTGTTTAGTTTTGTGATGGCCTTGCCTGATATTTTGGGTTCAAAGTTTAAAGGTTTGGGCTGTCCCTCTGTATCACTAGATCCAGTAAATTGACTTCCATGCATCTTTTTATAGGAAGAGTGAAAGTGGAAGGATAAAAAGAATATGTAAGGTCAAAAGAAAGGTTTTTCAGCCAGAAATATGTGGATTCAGACTTTAGCTTTGCAATAGGTCTTGACAATTTTCCTTTTCTGAGTTTTGCATTTCTTATCTGAACATTACTTAGATAGAACACCTCATAAGGTTCTCTTTGGCCTAAATGAAATATGTACATATAACATAAAAATTATGTGTCCGCTAGAAGTCTAGTTGACTTAAACATAAAAGAAACGTATTTACCTAAAGAACTGACAAGTCCAGGGGGCGTGCTTACTTTAGGAACAGTGTGATCCAGCAGCTCCCCATGTTGAGGTGCTAGCCCATTTCTCAATGACTTCCTTAGCTCTGTTTGCCCTATTCCTTAGATCTTCTTTATCCTCAGGTTAGGATAATAGATATGGCAAATTCAAACTGACATCTACATACTAAGAGAAAATCCTTGTGGGAGTTCCTGGGATGAAAGAGATGGAGTTGCTGGGTGGTGCAAATGGTTAAGCACCCTAAGCTGCTAACCAAAGGGTTGTTGGTTCAACACTGCTCAAAGATGCCTCAGAATAAAGACATGGGGAGATTTCAACAAACTAAACACTGACGTCTCTGTGGAGTGCAGCTCTACTCTGGGGCAGGTGGGGTTGCCATGAGATGGGAGTTGATGCAGTGACACATGGTTGTGGTGGTTAGAAGGGAAAATGAGTTACTGCAGAGTCAATTCTGACTTGTGACAACCTCAGGAGTGTGTCACAGTAGCATTGTGCACCTTTGAGTTTTCAGCGATTGATTTTCAGAAGAGGATAGTGAGACCTTGCTATCACCATGTCTCTGGGTAAATTTGAACTGGCAATTTTTCAGCTAGTAGCCAATGTATTAATAATTTGTTCTACCCAGGGACTCTTCTATTCCAGGAGGATGAATGCTCCTTTAACATTATTGGCTTGTATCAGGTCACATGTTCCTCTTTCAACCAATCATCACAGTCAGAGGGACAGGATCAACACAATGATTAAAGCAATGGGGACACCACCCTGTAACTGAAGGGAGTAAATACCATCTAAGCCACATCAGTGAAATGGGGAAGAACTAGGTGCTATTGACTTGTCAGTGATGTAGAGGAAGCAGTGAATGGCAGCCCCAGGTGACTGCTGCAGCCCCCGTCTAGCCTCCTGACCCCACTTTTGCTCCATCATCTGTTACCACCCAGGAGCCCTGCAATTCTCTAATCATTTGAGAAGGAGCAGAGCCTCTCTCAGCACTGTTGAGAAACCTTCAATGACCCCATATCTCTCTGGGGGAAAAGCCAAAGTCTTTATGATTCCTCCTCTCACCCCAAATACACACTTGTGGGACCTAAGTTCCCTTCCTTCTCCCTCCAGGTGATTCTCCACCATCCACACTCACCTCAGGACCTTTGCACTTACTGGGAGCTAAGCCTGGAACTCTCCTCCCCAGGTGTCTGTAAGCTTCATGGTCTCACTGCGTGTCAGACTCCATCGGATGTCCCTTCCTCTAAGAGTGCTTTTCTGACCAACCCATCTAAAACAGGAACTCTTTCTTTCCTCATAATTTTCAGCTTCCATCCCTTATTTTATTTTTCTTCATAACCAACATTTTATAAAGTAAATATGCTTTCTACTTCCTCTTTCTTTTCTCCCACCAGCCAGTGTCCACTACCTGAGGGCAGATATTGTCTTTGTGCTCATGACTGTATTCTCAGAACCCAGCAGAATGCCCGGAACACAGTAGGTGCTCAATAAATGCTTGCTGAAGCTTATTATGGGCTGAATTTCATCCCTACTGGCATTAACCCTATCCCATACACAGGTCTACCTCATAGAGATTGTAGGTTTGATTTCAGACCACAGTAAAATGAATATTATAACAAAGTGAGTCAGGTGAAATTTTTAGTTTCCCAATGCATAGAATAATGTACTGATGATTAATTTTATAAAACATAATGAATGGGAATGATTTATGAAACTCAGTGTGAATGAAGAATAGTATGAAACACAATGTGTATGAAGTTTGTAAGCAAATCAATATGAAATAAAAGTTTAAATAATAGGCTAAAAAAAGGTTATGTTTGTGCTATACTGTAGCCTATGAAAAAGTTTGAAACACTGAGGGTATTACAAAAAATGTTACCCAGAGACGTGAAGTAAATGCAGGCTATTGGAAAAAAGGCAATAAATGCAGAGTTGCCATAACCTTCAATTTGTAAAAAAAAAACAACTCAAAAAGCCCACCCCAAAACCCAACCCACTGATACAAAACAAAACAGACCTCAACTAAACCACAGCTCAATGTTTTTGAATGAATTAAGCAAAGCAAAATAAAACCAAGTAACCCCATACTTGGAGATGTAAGTAAAACCAAGTGTCCTTTGAGAATAGGGCTGTCTTAGTTAATTAGGTCATATCAGTGCAAGATGTGTTTTAAGCCAGTCACTTTTGAAATATAAGAAAGAGCAGAAAAAAAGCCCAAGTGGAGGAAGATTGATGCCACGTGGGCATCCAAGGCCTGAAGGAGGAGGAGCTGCAGAAGCAAGGACTTTCCCTGAAAAAAGGACGGAGAGACGTCACCTGGGACCAGAACCCTGCATTGAGCCTCCTAGACTGTGAGAAAATAAATTTGTTTACTAAAGTCACCTCGTGGAAGCAAGAGTGGCGTTCACTTGCCTCCGGAAACCCTGTGAACCTGGAGAGAGGATGAAAGACACAAGCGTTGAGGACTCTTCTTCATAGGGTCACTATGAGTCGCCTGCGACTCAACGACACTTAACAACAGCAACAACAAAGTCACCCTCTTAATGGTATTTCTGTTATATCAACACTGTATAATTAAGACATAGCTCAAATCTGCTGCTTCATCCTTAAGGCTAAGAGGTTCTCCCTCTCACTTTCCTACATGCCCGCCTGCTGCCCTTGTCCAAGCACCTGCACAGGAGATAAATGCCAGGAGAGCTTGCAGCCCTGCAGCCTGGACAGAGATGTGTCCACTCTGGCCTTTGGGAAGCTGCTGACTCCAGGTGTTGCTGTCTCCTTCGTCATTCTCTGCTTTACTCTCAGCTGCCAGGATCTTATTAGCCCTGTTTACACGGCCGGGTGTCGAGCGATTAATTTTTAATGGCTTGGTTTATTGCATGTTTGAACGGTTTATTGAGTAATTCCCACATTTAAGTGATTAATTCCCCAGAGTTCAGAATGACTGGTTAGTTTTACATTAATCAGGGTTTCTGAATGCCAAGAGACAATCAATCAATCGTGCCTGCCAGCGAGAGTAATGTTAAAATACCTCAAGGTACAATGAGGTTAAGAAAAGGAGTAATTAAAACCCTGTCTTCCCCTCATGCAAATTTGATCTCTCTTGATTTCAATCTTGATCTCTCTCTTTCTCACCTGTTCTTTGCTCTGCTCTCTTCCTCAACAAAGATGCCCCTTGAATACAATTGTTCATTAGAGGATCAAGTCCTTCTCTGATCCTGGGGTATCCAGCTTGAGATGGGGTCTACTTAGCTTCTACACCAAGAGAAGAGGTCTTTGGATCCAAGGAGGCCTGATTTGGACACTTTTCTGTCTGTCTCCTTCCTGATGTGTACAGGAAGCTGGACCATGTCTGGTGGCTGATTGCTGTAGAGTCTGAACTGACTCATAGGTGACTCTCCATTGGGTTTCCAAGACTGTGAATCACATGGGAGGAGAGAGCTCATCTTTTCTTAGAGTGGTTGGTGAATTTGAACTGTTGAGTTAGCGGTGAAACTCTGCAGATTGCCACCAGAACTGTCCGGCTTTGGGATATAATATCACCATTAACCATGTACCTAGACAAAGCCCTGAATGAACCCCAAGCTGAATCTCCCCAGGGGATAGGGCATGACGTTTGGAGGGAAGCTTTACCTTTTTGTTTAATTGTATTGTTTTATTGTGATTTGAATGAAGATTTACAAATCAAATTAATTTTTCATTCAACTGTTTGTTGATTGAGATTGTTCACAGCTTCAGTTTGCTCAGCTCCACAGTCAACACTCTTGGCACCAGCAGTCAGGAAATCAAAAAGCGTATCGTGATGGGAAAGTCTGCTGTTAGGGACCTCTATAAAGTACTCAAGAGCAACGGTGTCTCTGGAGACTAAGGTGCGCCTGATACAGGCCATGGTCTTTGCAATGACTTGTTATGCATCAGAGAGTTGGACAATGACTAGGGAGGACAGAAGGAGAGTTGATGCCTTTGAGCTGTGGTGCTAGAGAAGAGTATTGAATGTACCATGGAGTGCAAAACAAAACATGGAGTGGAAAACAAACAGATTCATCCTGGAGAGGATTAAACCAAGCAACTCTTTGGAGGCAAGGATTCTGGGGCTTCGTCTGACATACTTTGGACATGTTGCCAGGAGGGATGGGTCCTTGGAGCGGGACGTCATGCTTGGAAGGGTGGAGGGATGGCACAGGAGGGGAAGACCCTCTATGAGATGGATTGATTCGGTGACTGGGGTAACCGGGATGGGTTTGTCGGAGGCAGTGCGGTTGGTGCAGGATAGAGCAGGATTTAGGGCTGTTGTGCATAGGGTCGCTATGAGTCGCAAACGACTCTATGGCACATAACAACAACAACAACTGTTTGTACACATTTTGTTCTCTGTCATTAATTTAAATACCCAGAATATAATTGCATTTTTCCTACTTCCTCCCTGAGATTCTGATTTCCATTAATCCTTCTATACCTCTCTGTGCCTGTATGTTATCTTGAGATGTTGTGTTGGTCACACTTTATTGAATATTATCTTTCCCTGAACGTCTGACTTTAACCACTAGCCCCATGGCCTGGTCAGCTTTGAGCAGGAAAGAAGGTGAGATTCTATGTGAGATTCTTATTGCTGTTGCAACAAATCATAGGTCCTACCCTTGAATCAAACTCTTGAACGGGGTCTTACAGTTAATAGGAGAATAGTGCCCTTTCACTGATTCTTTGTTGTGTTAGCTGTGAGTAATTCAGAATGACTTTCTTCACGGTGGAACAAAATACTGTCCAGTCCTGCCCCATACATTGCTGACTGGACCATTGTGGTCCATAGGGTTTTCATTTAATTTAGAATTTGATGACCAGGCCTTTCTTCTTCATCTCTCAGAGTCTGAAATTTCTGTTGAAACCTATTTAGAATAATTGGTGGTGTTATTTGCTGTTGAGTTAGAAATGACCCCTAGCTGGCCCTTCACTGGGTTTTCACAGGCAGTAAGTTACACAGGAGGAGAGATTGCTCATCTTTCTCCCACAGAGCATCTGGCGGATTTGAAGCAGATGCCTTTGAGATTGCAGTGCAGTTTCTTACTGGTAGGCCACCAGAGCTGTTTAGAGTAATAGCACATACAGCCTCCACTGTTCAGACAGTGAATAGCTGTCATGTAGTACACTGGTGGAAGGTGAGAAGTGTACCACCGAACCACCACTGTCCCCCATGCATGGTCTGAGGACTAGACATATCTGGAGGATAGTGGTGCAGAACTTTGATACATGTTAGCTCTCATTACTGTGTTGAACCCCATCTTGTCACTCATCTGGTCGCAACTGTTTACTTGGGGTCATCTTGTCCTTCCAGCTGTCACTCTGCATCAGCACACTGCTTAACATGCAGACACTTGACAGTTCACCCTTAAAGACTCCACCTGGGACTACTATGAATTGCTTTGTCATCAGACAAGGAACTGTCACTTAACTCAGCACTTTCACCTTCCTTCTCACCGAATCCTAAGAGCATCACAAGCTAGGCAGCATCATCCCTGCTCTCGTCTCAGTTCATGCTTATTGGCACATTATTGCTGCTAACACTTAGTGTGCCTTCTATGGTCCAGGCACCGTGCCAAGCGCTTCACTCCTCATTTCACCAGCACAACAACTCTACGAGGTGGGAAATATTCTTAGCCTTGGCTAATTTTAATTCTTCTAATAGATATGCAGGAGTATCACATTGTGATTTTAATTTTAATTTCCTTGATGACTGGTAATATTTAACATCTTCTTATGTACTTATTTACCGTCTTACATACTTCCTTGGTGATATGTACAAGTCTTTTGACCATTCTTAAAAGTGGGAGATTTTGGCTTTTTGTTTTTCTTTCCATTATTGAATTTGGAGAGTTCTTTATATGTTCTGGATGTTGTTACGTGTCATCAAGTTGCTTGTGATCCTATGTGCAATGGCTCTGAACTTCCCTATCCTGAGCCAATCTCATTGTCTCTGACACACCTAGACCCCAGTCTCTTGAGACAAAATCCATCTCACCCAGGGTTTTCCTTTCCTACGATGGCTCTCCACCCTTCCAAGTATGATGTCCGTCTCCAAGGAATGTTCCTTCTTGGCCATGTGCCCAAAATATGTGAGATGGGCTTCAAAATCCTTGCTTCCAAGGGGCAGTTTGATTTCATCCTCTCCAGGACAGCCCTGTTTGTTCTCTTGGCAGCTCATGGTATGTTGAAAACTCTTCTCTAGCATTACACCTCAAAGGCATTGATTCTTTTCTGTCATCCTTAGTCATTGTCCAGCTCTCTGTTGCATAACAAGTAATTGCAAGTAAAAGCCTCAGGTCAAGCAATGGATAAAAACGTATGTCCTGGCTTGTGCCATTATCACAGTCTCCACCCAGCTCGAGCAGATTGTCAGTCAATGCCAATATGCATGTTGTATTATAACATAACACATAATCAAAGAGTCAAATAAAGTAAAAATTTTTATAACCAAGATAATGAGTTACAGAAATGACATATATTTTAAATTTAATATGAAAGGAGTTGTTTTGAATGTGGGTAAGGAGTTGTACTGGCAACTCACAGGCAGGCAGTTAGAATTCGCCAGTGACACCACAGGAGAAAAATGAGAAACCTCCTCCTGTGTGATTTGAAGCCTTTGAAAAACCCCTGGAGACTCAGCTATTAATTGATCTCAACTCCATGGCAATGAGTTGAGTAATGACCATATATTTAATGATGAGGAATCTGAATCCTGTAAAGGTCACAGAACTTTGTTGTATTTGCTGGAATTCACTTTATAACCTGGGCCATTTAAGGTCTAAGATTAGTCTTTTTCTATTGTTTATGACATATGTGTTGTCCATAGTCAGAACTGATTTAATAAAGTTGATTTAGTTTTGGGAGGTGGGAAGCGCCTCAGATCACACATTGCCACCATTTGTCGACAGCAATGCTGGAGTCTCTTCACCACCAGGGTCTTGCTTTCACTAGGGTCTTGCCTTAAGTCTTGTTGCCCAGTGTGGGAAGCAAGCTTTCTCTTACCCTAGTCCCACAGTTGCTGCTGATTTTCAAGCCTGTATTCCTGCAATTAGGTAGCTGGAGAACAGCTGCTAAATGGCTTTAAAAAAAAGTGTCAACTTTTAGTCTAATACAACAACATTCCTATGGCATTCTCTGCTTTTGACTAAGATCCATCTAACATTGGCTATAATATCCTTAGTGCCACAGTCTCATCTAAACCCACCTTGCACATCTGGGAGGCATTTTTGGATAACCTTCAGCAGGATCTTGCTTGTGTGTGATATTATTTATATTGTTTGATAATTTTCACACTCTGTTGAGTCACCTTTTTTT